>NC_081568.1:53445066-53461663 GCF_022355385.1 Mustela nigripes
CCTCCGGGGTCTATCTTCCCGTCGCTTTGGATTCACTTCTCCGCCGGTCCTGCCTTTCAGAAAGTGGTTGTTTTTCTGTTTCCGGAATTGCTGTTCTTCTTCTCCTCGATCTGCCAATGGATTTTCAGGTGTTTGCAATCTTTAGATAAGCTATCTAGCTGATCTCCGGCTAGCTGAAGTAGTCTCAGCCTGCTACTTTTCCGCCATCTTGACTCCTCCCTCCAGTACCTCAATTTTAAACCTACTCCACTCTATGTATACATTTTTGGGTCTCCTCCTTTAATTCCTTTTTTTTTTTAAATTTAGATTTTTAAAAGAAGATTTTATTTATTTGAGAGAAAGGATGTGCACAAATGGTGGGAGGCGCAGAGGGAGAGGGAGAATCTCAAGGAGACTCCATGCTGAATGCAGAGCCTGATGGCAGGCTTGATCTCATGACCCTGAGATTGAGCCTTTGCCAGGCTTGATCTCATGACCCTGAGACTATGACCTGAGCAGAAACCAAGAGTCAGACTCCTAACCTACTGAGCCACCCAAGTGCCCTGCTTCTCCTCTAATTCTTAATGGTTTGGTGATGAGCTGTAGTACTTTTACTTTTAAAAGAGAACAGATTATTTGAGAAGTACACATGGGATGTTAAGTGGAATGTAATTCTCTATAAAAGACACATATTTTTCTCTAAGGGGGCCTTTACTATGAAGTTCAAAAATCAGCCTGTGGTTTAAAGAAGTAATGTGCAACATGAATAAGTGAGATTTTGCTCTTTGCCTAACTTGGGGACTAAGGCAAGATGAGTAAAGCATAAAGAGTCAAGAGGGGAACAAAGTCTTCCTTTTATTTTTTATTTTGGCACTAAATGTTTGCTTAAACAAAAAAGGAGTTTAAGGAATAGTGGGAACAGATTTATCAAGTTTATCTCTTTAAATAAATGCTAAGCCAAATAAAAGAACAAAATATAGACTTTGGGCATAGATTTCCTGCACTCCTGGGCCAAGTGTTGGGGCAATAAATCATGTAAGTAGCCACATAACAAAGCAGCATGAAGCCCAAGTATGTTTACAAAGGAATATTCACACCAGGTACTGGCATCTTGAACTTAATTTCTACTGAGACCCAAATGATTGATGAAAGATGGTTGCTGGAAGATATTATTTCTTTATCTTTAAAGAGTGACATGTTGTGCTGCAATGCAAGACATTCAAAAGGCCCAGTCTTATTTTGATGTCCAAACTACCCAAAGCTGAGTGTGCAGACTTGGTTTATCAGCCCCACAAACAGATTGGCCCCATAGGGGCCATCTGATTATGGCTAATGTAATTTTTTGCTTCCAAGGGGGTGGGAAATTTGACGAAGTTGACGAAGTTGTGGTGCAGTTTGTGGTGCATGTGGTACAATGGACCTTACTGAAAGGGAGGGTGTAATTGCAGTCTGACTTTAGGATTTCTATCATTTATTTTCTTACTTCTTAAGCAGCCTGAAACTTACTTGATTCTTTCTTTAATTTTTTTTAACCTATGTCCAAGCTCTTCTTCCTAGCCTTTTTTTTTTCCTTTTTCTTTTTCCTTTTCCTCCCTCCTTCTTTCATTCTCCCTCTCTTTCCCAATCTCTTTTTTTCCTCCTTCCTTTCCCCCTTCCCTTTCCTTCCTTCTTTTGAGAAAGGAGAAGCAGAAACTAAGGATTCTTTTTCATGGGTAGAGATGATTACTTGATGTTGTGAACTGCAAGTACTACAAGAGCACTCACCAAACAAAACTGATTAATTCTGTAACAGTTCATCAGGAAAATGTGATATTTTGTTTCTCTTGCCTTGATTTTCTGTTATTTTGGTTTAATAACAGATTTCCATTGTGAGCAACACTTTGCTGTCCCTGTCTTCTTTATGTTTTTACATTGCATGTTGAAGAGTCAGTCCTATGTTACAATCAATTTTATGAGTATTTTACACTGGAATAATCATACATAATCATGAAATAAGGTAGGTAGGTTTCTTTTTTTTTTTCTTTCTTCTATTTTCTTTTCTTTTCTTTCTTCTCATTCTTTTCTCTTTTTTGGAAATAGGCTTCACACCCAGCATGAAGCCCAATACGAGGCTTGAATTTATGAGCCTGAGATTGAGACCTGAGCTGAGATTAAGAGTTGGATGTTTAACTGACCGAAACACCCAGGCGCCTCCATGAAATAAATTTATTTTGTCATTCTTACAGAGAGCAGGTCCAAGGAAATTCTTAATAATATTTAAATTGAGCATAACTATAGGGCATTTATTTTTAGGAATATATAAATGCTCAAAATGGAAATGAGTATATACTCATAAACATTAATAGTGTTTATAGTACTGGCTAGTAAGGGCTGTATCAAAGTCTTGATTATGTTCATAAAGATATCAGAGAAAAAGAAAATAGCCTTGTGTTTGAGTTTTATGTTTATGCTGATCAGAATTCTCAATCATCATGTAGGTTGTGGAATAGTTTTATGTTTTCTTTTTTGTCTGGGCCTTCTCTCTCATTCTCTCTCTCTCTCTCTCTCTCTCTTTTTTTTTTTTTAACTTCCTTTTCCTGTTTCCCTGACAAAGTAACTTACAGTCTCATTATAATGTAGCAAGTGGAACTAACTTGGAGGCAAGATAGTTTTTCGAGTAAGGTATTAAGCAACACAACGTAACACATTTTACAAACCCTTCCAACTGTGAGATCTCCTGTAATGCATCAAAATGAGAAATATACAGCGATTTTGTTATTAATTATGAAGAATAAAATTGCAATTGCTGAAACATAAAATGCTTTTACATATTTAGGAAAAAATGTCTCAGGAAGAAATGGTAGTAAATTTCAATTAGAGAATAAATACCGCACTATAAATTTGATTGTTCTAAAATGAAAATATACTTAGCATGACTCGTATTTTATTGAATGCATTCATAAGTTTGAATGTTTACCTCATCATCAAGGAGATAACTGGTTTCAGGAGGGTACTGCTGTGAGTAAGTCAAGGGTTGTTGTATACACTATAGATTTTCTGTCCTAGGGCAAAGTTAGGATAAAAATTTCTTGACGATCTATCAAAATGAATATTTTGATAGTGTTGGCTTGAATGTCACTATGACTTTGACATGTGTCACAAGGGTTAGTGTTTGTTAAGCTCTTCTCCATGTTCTCTTATCACTGTTCGGAAAGCTCATGTCCAAATATCTTAGCAAGCTTGGACTGTCATAACAAAATACCACAGACTATGTAGATTAAGTAACAGAAATGTATTTTCTCATGGAATTGGAGGATGAAAAGTGTAACATCAAAGTTTTTTCTCTTTCTGGCTTGCCTTCTTTGTATGAATTCACACTGGGGATAGAGAAGGGTGGAAGGAGCCCAAGAGAGGGATGTCTTTCTCTTTTCTTTTAAGGCCACAGTCCTATCAAATTAGGATGACATTCTTATGACCTTGTTTAACCTTGGTTACCTCCTAAAGATTCTGTCTTCTGATATGGTCATATTGGGGGTTGGAGCTTCAACATATGAATCTGGGGGGGGGCACAGTTCAGTCTGTAATACCAAGAATTGATTGCTTTTGTTTTGTTTCTGTGATGTATGTATTTATAGGAGAAGTGTTGGAACTTTGAGTAAAACTGTGAGATCGGTTATAAGTTAAACAAAAAACACTTCTTGTATATTACACAAAAATGCTGTGAATGTTTAATTATTTACAATAAGCAGGGTTTTTCTCAACATTAAGCAGTGATTTTCTCAACATTGGCACTATTAGCATTTGGGCCGGATGAGGCATTTTCATGGGGATGGCTGTACATGATATGATGTTTAGTAGTATCCCTAGTCTCTATCCTCAAGTTTCCAGTAGCTTGTAACCACAATAACTAAAAATACCTCCAGATATTGCCCAATGTCCCTAATTAAGGCCATTAGAATTGAAACAAAGTATGAGTCAGGTCCATTAACTCTCAGGCCTAGTACCCTGTAGTGGCTACTTATGTTATTTAAAGTAAAATCCACATTTTTTTTTTTTTTGGTCATAGCCTGTAAGTATGGAGCTTTTCACGGTCTGACATTGTTGATAGTTCTCATTTTGCCCTCCACCCCTTGCTCATTCTAGCCTTTTGCATTTCTGCCTGATCTTGAACAACACTAACTTTTCCCTTCCTTAGGGCCTTTGCACAAGCTATTCTTTTTTTCCAGAATGTTCTATACTCAGATTTGGTATAGCTCCCTCCTTGTCATTCAGGTTTTAGCTCAAATGTTGCCTGCTCTGAAAATAAGTTTTTTACCCGCTCTATTTAGATGTCAAATTCCCACCACTTACTCTCTCTTTCATTGTTAGATTCCATTGCTATTCCTCACTGCATTAACACCATTTGTATGTTGTTTGCTTAGTTTTTTTCTATCTTCCCCATCTCGATCTCTGTGTACCTCTCTTGAATATAAGCTGTGCAAGGGCAGGAATTTTGTCTGTCTTATTTACAGTATTGTCCTCAAGATGCAGGATGTACCTGACACAGAATGGACCCTTTTCCACACTCGTTCACAGGGAAATATTTGAATAAAGACACCTGTAGAATATCTCTTAAAGTCTGTTGTTACTGAATGTAGCATATCTTCATATGTATGTTTGCATACCTCCCTTCTCTTTGGATGCCATTCCAAATCTCCTTGGAAAGATGAGGAAGCACAGTACCCCCAAAATAAAGTATTGGAATTCCTTTGTTTCAAACCAGTTATTAAAACTGAAGGGGGAGGCTTAAAACACACAAATCCCATTATTTTCCAAAAAACTAGTACTCTAATACCTTTGTGAATGTGTCACCTGAGATTTCAGACTTAAGTGAGTAATTTTTAACTGTTAACTATTTTATTTTCAAGATGAAAATGTGAAAATATTTTAAAGGAGAGAATAGCCACATCCCCCAGCCTGAAAGCATTACTGATAACAAAAATACTTGCAAAGCAGAGTAATAGATAAAAACTCCACAGAACTATATTTTATTTGACAGTCCTAAGACTTTTTTCAATGACTGCACAAAAGCGTTAAATAGAAATGGCCTAGGGATAGGCATTGAATCAATATGCACCAGTAAATTTGTGGAATCAATTTTTTGCTCCTCAGATACAGGAAAATTGATGTAACCGATGCTGTGTAACTCCTATTAATTGCTCACAGTGACAGAAAATTTATCAATTACTTATTGACTTCTTTGAGACCACGGAAAATGGCAGTAGCTCCAAGGTTAAGTGTATACTATATAAGCTTTCCCAAGCTGTATGAAGGTAACTAGAAACCAATCGGATTTTAAAATGTATATCTGTATGTTTGGTTTCACATTATTATATCTGCCCCACTCATATCTTGCTTCAGACATTAGGTATCTCAGAGATTTCTATCAGTTAAGATTTATGATAGAATTCCTACTAATAACATTAATACCTGTGCTAAGCATTGTGCTACTCAAAAAGCATAGGGATTGGTACAATTATTATCTCTGGAGAGTGTCAGAAGAAGAAACTATTAGAAAGGGCTTGCCTGCAAGTAGTGGTAAACCTAGAAAACAGGAGCTTAAGCAAGTGAGATTTAGTTTATAGGTATGTGTCCAGAGCTAGTGCATTTGCTTCATGGTGTTGTAAGCAGTCCTTTGATCTTTGATCTTCCTACTTGGCCATCCTTAGTGTGTGATGTGCTTCCTTAGACACAGTATAGCTCCTGCTCCTCCAAGTACTGTGTCTGTATTCTAGGTAAGCTGCACAGGAGAACAGTGAAAAACAGAGGACCAAAATAGAATGCCAGCTTATTCTGCCCCTGTTTTGAAAACTTTCTTGGAAGCCCCACACAGAAGCTTTCTCTTCTCCATGATGAAAGCTAAAGTTGAGTATTAACTGGAAACATCAATAACCAAAACTAATTAGTATTTATATCTAGGGACAAAGGGAGAATAGATATTTGGAAGGCAACTTAACATCATTTGCCATTGAAACTGAGAACAACTAAGGTACAGTAACTTGCCAGAGTCACAAGACAAATGAAGGCAGATGGGCTTTGGGTGGGGTATGTCAAATTCTAGAGCATGGATCTCTGGAAATTGTCTTTGCTTTGTGAGTTGAAAATGAAGTTGCTTGACAAAATATATGAGAATTGTTGAATTCAAACACTCTTGGGGAAAAATAAATTTGACTTATTTGTTATTGATTAGGTCAGGATCAGGAAAATATCTTACTTAAAATAGTGGTAACAGGAGCAAAGTTAGAAATGTAATTTAGGAATTTGACACTGTATCTTGTTCTGCTATGGGCACTCATTTTTCCTACTGTAGTGTGTACAAGTATGGCAAATATGTTTATAAATTCTTTCTTTTTTATTAGAGTTTTAAAAAAATGTTTTATTAACATATAATGTATTATTAGCCCCAGGGGTACAGGTCTGTACATTGCAGGTTTACACACTTCACAGCACTCACCATAGCACATATCCTCTCCAGTGTCCATAATCCAGCCACCCTCTCGCTACCCCCTACCCCCGGCAACCCTCAGTTTGTTTGGTGAGATTAAGAATCTCTTATGGTTTGTCTCCCTCCTGATCCCATCTTGTGTAATTTTTTTCCCTTCCCTACTCCCCCAACCCCCCACTTTGCCTCTCAAATTCTTCATATCAGGGAGATCATATGATAGCTGTCTTTCTCTGATTGACTTATTTTGCTCAGCATAATACTCTCTAGTTATTCTTTCTCTTTCTATTTTAAAAATACATAGACTAATGAAATGGTTTAAATTTAATTTCTAAAAGTTCTATTATTTTAATTTAAAAACTATAATTGTCAGAAGCATTAAAAATAGCCAAATGTTCTAGAATGGAAGACAGGTTGGAAAAATCTATTTTTGCTATGCATGTGGGAGTTAGTTGAGGGAAGTGGCCTTTGCCTGAGGTAGGTTAAGTGTCCAGTTTGAGGTTACCCTGCTGTTAACTGATAGAGCAAAAATTTGGCCCAATATCTACTATCTCTTTTCTGTTCTCTAGATTTGCTTGGATTTTACTTACTTCATTTTATAAAAGCTCATTATTTCCTTTATTATTTCTACCATTTTTAAAATAATTATTTCTATTAACATACAATGTATTATTTGCCTCAGGGGTACAGGTCTGTGAATTGTCAGGCTTACACATTTCACACCACTCACCATATCACATACCCTTCCCAACGTCTATAACCTAACCAACCTCTCCATACTCCCCTCCCCCCATAAACACTCAGTTTGTTTTGTGAGATTAAGAGTATCTTATGGTTTGTTTCCCTCTCTGGTTTCATCTTGTTTCAGTTTTTCCTTTCATACCCCCCAAACCCTCCGCCCTGCTTCTAAAATTCCTCATATCAGGGAGATCATATGATAATTGTCTTTCTCTGATTGACTTGTTTCACTCAGCATAATACCCTCTAGTTCCTTCAACGTTGTTGAAAATGGCAAGATTTCATTTCTTTTGATAGCTGCATAGTATTCCATCATATATATATATATATATATATATATATATATATATATACCACTTCTTTTTATCTATCATCTATTGATAGGCATCAAGGTTCTTTCCATAGTTTGGCTATTGTGGACATTGCCGCTGTAAACATTCGGGTGTACGTGCCCCTTTGGATCACTACATTTGTATCTTTAGGTAAATACCCAGTAGTGTGATTGCTGGGTCGTAGGGTAGCTCTATTTTCAACTTTTTGAGGAGCTTCCACGCTGTTCTCCAGAGTGGCTGCACCAGCTTTCATTCCCACTAACAATGTAGGAGGGTTCCCCTTTCTCCACATCCTTGCCAATACCTGTTGTTTCCTGACTTGTTAATTTCAGCCATTCTGACTGGTGTAGGGGTAGTGTCTCATTGTGGTTTTGATTTCTATTTCCCTGATGCCAAGGGATAGTGAGCACTTTTTCATGTGTGTGTTGGACATCTGGATGTCGTCTTTGTAGAAATGTCTGTTCATGTCTTCTGCCCATTCTTGATTGGATTATTTATTCTTGGGTATTGAGTTTGATAAGTTCTTTAAAGATTTTGGATACTAGCCCTTTATCTGATAAGTTATTTGTGAATATCTTCTCTCATTCTGTCAGTTGTCTTTTGGTTTTGTTGACTGTTTCTTTTGCTGTGCAAAGGGTTCTGATCTTGATGAAGTCCCAATAGTTCCTTTTTGCCCTTGCTTCTCTTGCCTTTGGTGATTTTTCTAGGAAGAAGTTGCTGCGGCTGAGGTCAAAGAGGTTACTGCCTGTGTTCTCCTCAAGGATTTTGATGGATTTCTGTCTCACATTGAGGTCTTTCATCCATTTTGAGTCTGTTTTTGTGTATGGTGTAAGTAAATGGTCCAGTTTCATTTTTCTGCATGTGGCTGTCCAATTTTCCCAACACCATTTATTGAAGAGGTTGTCTTTTTTCCATTGGGCATTTTTTCTTGCTTTTTCGAAGATTAACTGACCATAGAGTTGAGGGTCTATTTCTGGGCTCTCTATTCTGTTCCACTGATCTATGTGTCTGTTTTTGTGCCAGTACCATACTGTCTTGATGATTACAGCTTTGTAATAGAGCTTGAAGTCTGGAATTGGGACGCCACCAACTGTGGGTTTCTTTTTCAACATTCCTCTGGCTATTCGAGGTCTTTTCTGGTTCCATATAAATTTTTAGGATTATTTGTTCCATTTCTTTGGGAAAAATGAATGGTATTTTGATAGGGATTGCATTAAATGTGTAGATTGCTTTAGCTAGCATAGCCATTTTCACAAATTTTGTTCTTCCAATCCATGGGCATTGAACGTTTTCCCATTTCTTTGTGTCTTCTTCTATTTCTTTCATGAGTACTTTATAGTTTTCTGAGTACAGATTCTTTGCCTCTTTGGTTAGATTTATTCCTAGATATCTTATGGTTTTTGGGTGCAATTGTAAATGGGATTGACTCCTTAATTTCTCTTTCTTTTGTCTTGTTGGTGTATAGAAATGCAACTGAGTTTTGGGCATTGATTTTATATCCTGACACTTTACTGAATTCCTGTACGAGTTCTGGCAGATTTGGAGTGCATTCTTTTGGGTTTTCCACATAAAGTATCATATCATCTGCAAGAGTGATAGTTTGACGTCTTCTTTGTCAATTTGGATGCCTTTAATTTCTTTTGTTGTCTGATGGCTGAGGCTATGACTTCTAGTACTATGTTGAATAGCAGTGGTTATAGTGGACATCCCTGTCATGTTCCTGACCTTAGGGGAAAAGCTCTTTTTTTCCCCATTGAGAATAATATTCACTGTGGATTTTTCATAGATGGCTGTGATGATATTGAGGTATGTATCCTCTGTCCTTACAGTGTGATGAATTTTGATCAAGAAAGGATGCTGTACTTTGCCAAGTGCTTTTTCTGCACCTGTTAAGAGTATCATGTGGTTCTTGTTCTTTCTTCTATTAATGTATTATATCACATTGATTGATTTGCAGATGTTGAACCAACCTTGCAGCCCAGGAATAAATCCAACTTGGTCATGGTGAATAATCCTTTTAATGTACTGTTGGATCCTATTGGCTAGTATTTTGGTGAGAATTTTCACATCTGTTTTCATCAAGGATATTGTTCTGCAATTCTCCTTTTTTATAGAGTCTTTGTGTGGTTTTGGGATCAAGGTAATGCTGGCCCCATAAAATGATTTTGGAAGTTTTCCTTCCATTACTATTTTTTTAGAACAGTTTCAGGAGAATAGGTATTAATTCTTCTTTTACTCTTCTTTTACTCTTTGGTAGAATTCCCCTGGGAAGACATCTGACCTTGGGCTCTTGTTCATTGGGAGATTTTTGATGACTGCTTCAATTTCCTTACTGGTTTTGGGTCTGTTCAGGTTTTCTATTTCTTCCTGGTTCAGTTTTGGTAGTTTATATGTCCCTAGGAATGCATCCATTTCTTCCAGATTGTTAAATTTGCCGGTGTACAGTTGCTCATAACATGTTCTTATAATTGTTTGTATTTCTTTGGTGTTGGTTGTGATCTCTCCTCTTTCATTCATGACTTTATTAATTTGGGTCCTTTCCCTTTCTTTTGATAAGTCTGGCTAGGGGTTTATCAATCTTCTTAATTCTTTCAAAGAACCAGCTCCTAGTTTCATTGATTTGTTCTACTGTTCTTTTGGTTTCTATTTCATTGACTTCTGCTCTGATCTTTATTTCTCTTCTTCTGCTGGGATTAGGATTTCTTCGCTGTTTTTTTTCTCCAGCTCTTTAGGTGTAGAGTTAGGTTGTATACTTAAGACCTTTCTTGTTTCTTGAGAAAGGTTTGTATCAGTATATACTTTACTCTGAGGACTGCCTTCACTGTGTCCCACAGATTTTGAACAATTGTGTTTTCATTATCATTTGTTTCCCTGAATTTTTTCAATTTTTCTTTAATTTCCTAATTGACCCATTCATTCTCTAGTAGGATACTCTTCAGTCTGCATGTATTTGAGTTCTTTCCAACTTTCCTCTTGTGATTGAGTTCTAGCTTCAGAGAGTTGTGGTCTGAAAATATGCAGGGAATGATCCAGATCTTTTGGTATCAGTCGAGGCCTGTTTTGTGACCCAGGATGTGATCTATTCTGGACAATGTTTCATGTACACTAGAGAAGAATGTGTTTTCTGTTGCTTTGGGATGGAACATTCTAAATATATGTGTGATGTCCATCTGGTCCAGTGTGTCATTTATGGCCTTTACTTCCTTGTTGGTCTTTTGCTTGGATGATCTTTCCATTTTAGTGAGGGGCAGGTGTTAAAGTCTCCTACTATTATTGTATTATTGTATTTAAACAAAAAATTCTAAAAAAGGAATTGATAACATATGTTGATTGGAAAAAGAAAAAAAAAAGAAGAGAAGAGAATGTGCTCATGCTGGAAACTAGAACAACATGTGCTAGATTTAGGGTATATTTTGATCTATTAAAAGAAATTGTATCCCAAAATTAAAAAAAAAAAAAACAAACAAACCTGCATGTATACAAAAAATAAGGTTAAATACAATGAAGGGATAAAATATGACTATAAGAAAGAAAGTTTAAAAAGTTTTTTTAGGAAGTTATTATTAAGATAAACTAGTTAAAGACATTAAAGAGGAAAGAGGAAAAGGTAAAAAAAAAGAATAAGAAAAAAAAAATAAAAAAAATTCACTTTGCATGACTAAAGGATCATTGGAAAAAAGCCATGAATTCTATGGATTGCTTTCTCCTAGCTCAGGAATTCTGCAGTTCTAATTGATCAGTGAACTTGCTCTTGGCTGGATGTTCTTGATGATCTTGGGGAGGGGCCTGTTGCAGTGAGTTTCAAACGTCTTTGCCTGAGGTGGAATTGCACCACCCTTGCCAGGGGTCAGGCTAAGTAATCTGCTTGGGTTCCTCTCAGTAGCTTTTGTTCCCTGAACACTTCTGTAGATCTCTGGAGGATGGGAATGAAAATAGCAACCTCCCTTCTCCAGCCTGGAGGAGCATAGAGCTAGGGGTCCCAGTCCTCAGTGCATGCTCAGAGAAAAGCAGTCAGTCACTCCTGTCTCCCTGGTCTCTGGCTGTGCTCTGTGCTCACCTGACCTGTGACCAGGCATTTCTATCTCTAGCACGTGGCCCCATTTGGAGTCTCCAAACCCAGCAGATTCTTGCTGCGCATTCCTGCGCTGCTCCTCCTGGAGGCGTAAGGAGGGGGTCTCTGAATCTGCCCCTTGTGGGGTCCCTGCTTGAAGAGCAGTGGTCTGACTGTGCCTTGGATCAGTAAGGTCTGAAAACTCATTCCTCGGCTTTGTCTCTATAGTCAGCTTCCCTGCTCTGATACTGGGAGCTTTGCAACACTTAGACACCCCTTGATTTTTCTGTTACCCTGTGGGACCTGTAACCACACTGTCCCCACAAGGGCTTCACCCCTGCTTAACCTCTAGAGCGATGACCCTCAGTGGAGCAGACTTCCAGAAGTTCTGATTTATGCTCTGCTGCTCCACCACTTGCTGGGAGTTGGCCCATCACCCTGTGTTCTATCTTCCCATCATTTTGGATTCACTTCTCCTCTCATCCTACCTTTCAGAAAGTGGTTGTTTTTCTGTTCCTAGAATTGCTGCTCTTCTTCTCTTTTATCTCCTGTTGAGTCTGTAGGTGTTCACAATGGTTTGATGCCTATCTAGCTGAACTCCTGGGACCTGATGTCATTTCAGTCTGCTGCTTCTCCGCCATCTTGGCCCTTATTTCTACCATTTTTTATGTTTAGTATTTCTTCCTGTTTTTCTAGGTGCTCGATTAATGTTTGTTGTTTAAATAAATTTTAATTTTGTTATTTTGGGTATATGGAATATATATATATGTATTTAGGCACATATATATCTCATGCTACATTATACTCTTTTTTAAAACATAACAGCTTGACATATAATTCAATTATCATATAATTTACTCATTTTAAAGTATAAAATTTGAAGTATATTCACAAACTTGGACAGCCATTGCCATAATTAATTTTAGGATTTTTTCATCACTCCAAAAAGAAATTATCTTTCCATTAGCAGTCACTTCTTGTTCCTTCCCCCTCCCTGTCCCCCTTTCCTAGGCATGCACTAATCTACTTTCTGATTCTGTAAATCTGCTTATTCTGTATATTTCATATAAATGGCATCATACAGTTTGTTGTCTGTTGTGACAGGAAGTGGCATCATACAGTATGTTGTCTGTTGTGACAGGCTTCTTGCATTTAGTAGAGTATTTGCAGGTTTCATCCCAGTTAGAGCATGCATTAACACTTCATTCTTTTTTTATGGTCAAATAATATTTAATTGCATGGATATACTATATTTTATTTATTACCATATTTTTGATGGTCATTTGGATTGTTTCCCCTTTGGGGGATATAGTAATTAATTCACTCACAAGATTTTGGGTAGATGCATGTTTTTATTTCTCTTGGATTTATACTTAGGAATAGAATTGCTGGTTTGTATAGCAGTTCTATATTTAACTTCTTAAAGAACTGCCTGATTGTTTTCCAAAGTTGTTGCACTTCTTTCCATTCTCACCAACAGTGAATGAAGTTTCTATTCCTCATTGTTTTAGTGTTGTTTATTGTTAGATATGTGCTTTTCAGCAAACATTGTGTACATTTTGGAGGAAGTTTTCCTAGGAAGAAAAGCCATTCTTCCTGTGAAAAAAATCTAATTTGGTCACAGTTTGGTCAGGAAAGGATTCTGACTAATGAAATCAATCAGTGAACATCAGGAGTGACTGGAAACTTTTCCAAAGAGAGCCTGAGAAGAGGGCTGTGAAATGCCCAAAGACATGTTTGAATGGCCAAAGACAAGCATTCATGGTTGGAAACTATCTAGGTGATGTTTAGGTTTTCAAGAGAGATAGAGTTTTTTTTAGCTACCTTATGTCAGAATATTTCCTATGAGAAAACACTTTGGAGTTCTACAGTATTTTTTAATAACCATTAACAGGTCTGGAAATATTATTGATTGAGGTTAAGCATATCTTTAGTGAAGACTCAAGATGTGTCCTACAAAGCCTTAGCATTTTGACCATGGTTGTTTGAAAATTTCCTGGACAAAATACCTTAAAATGCAGGCCACAGTTCATTTTCCAGATCCATTTTTGGAAGCTTGATCAATTGGATTAACTTAAAAGAGTGTTGGATGAAATAACATGAATGAAATTCAACATGCAGAACATAGGCACAGTGTTTATTTTGTAAAAGCCCACAAGGAAAGAATAATTTTATCTCTAGATGCCCTGAAGTCTGGCAGTGACCAAACTGTAAGTTTGTGTTCTTTGAAGTTGGAGATGCCATTAAAGTTACTTTTGTTGCAAGATAGAAAAGAACAGAAATAACAGCAGACAATAAAGAAAAATGATTTTCAAATAATTCTGTAATAAATGTGTATACAGATACTATGAGATAGCGTTTGTTTTTATCTATAAATATTATGTGACACTATTCTAAAGGTAGATTTCTCCTTTAGAACATACGTCTTTTCAGGAGCAAATCTCCTTAACAAACATATCAGAAGTTTTCTTTGTTGTTACTTTTGCAAAACTTGCCACCAATTTTCCTACTGGACTATTACAAATTCAAGAAGTGACTTAAATTTGGATAGCACCTATTGTTGGCTTAACAGACATTTAAAAATTCTTTTCTCTTTCATTAGAAGACAAGAAGATACCATTCATAGTTTTATGTCTGACTAGTCTTCCTGCTTTTGTCTGTGGCCTCTTTTGAACACCTCTTTGAAGCACTAAATCCATTTAAAATCCTTTGCTCTGAATGTACACTAACACCTTGTTAAGTAAGACCATCAAACTTTTACCATTTGCCAATTTTTCATGCCTTCTAGTGTGTATAGGCTAAATTTTAAAAACTGATTGAAAAGTAATCCTTAGTAATATGATTTTAATGGTAACAAATTATATTTGTGACACTCCTGTATAACAGTAAAAATCACTGACACTTAAAATTTGGGATCCAGGTATATAATATATTCAAGAAAAAATTAAAAACAGGTATTTTGGAACAGAGTTCATTGGTGATGAATGAAATACATAATGTATGTAGAAATAATTGATTAAAATAGTGCTTAGAGGGGAGATGGAGATGGAGTTAAATGTGAGTTACTTAGGGGAAAAATCCTTTTATTTAAAAGTCTTGGGAATACCAAATAAATAGCACAATCAATAATTTAAAACAGCATCAATAATAAATGCACTGAATAAAAGGAAAATAGCCAGATCAAGTCTAGTTGTGAGATGTTCCAAAGTAAATAGAACTTTATGAAGAAAAAAAGTAAACATGTATATGTTGCTGATGATTTCAGTGAAATGCTGTGATGTGGGTTCTATTCTCTTGGGATTGGAGTGTATATATGTAAAATGAATAGGCCACAGGGAGAAAAAATTAGAAATGTGATTCTCCTAGGTTGCCTGGGTTTCTCAGTCAGTGAAGCACCTGACTCTTGATCTCAGCTCAGGTCTTGATCTCAGGGTTGTGAGTTCAAGTCCTGAGTTGGGCTCTGTGTTGGGCACAGAGCCTAATTTAAAAAAAAAAAAAAAGTTTCAGAAATGTGATTCACCCACAGAAGTTCTTAAAAAGGGTTTGTATTAAGAAATTGTTCTGTTGCTTTTGATGTGATTTCTCTTTATATACTGTTGTTTTTGTATAGTCTTAAAAAGTTAATTTCAATCATGTATGTAGTGAAATTCTAAAGTTATTCTCAAATAAGACACTAGCCATTTTTCATGGTTATAACAGATTATATAAGATGACTGTACAGTATATGGAATTCTTAGAAGTTCTTCTAATTAAATTTTATTTTATAAATCCAGTCAACTGCTGTGATAATAAGTGGTGAATATACTTGGGTTTTCATTTCAGAAAATAATATATTTGTAAATTGTGTCATCTGATTTTTATATAGGTTTACCATGTAATCTATCCTATAAACCATGTCACATTTTAAAATAGAAGGGGGCACTGTTAATAATTATGTCAGGAAAATAGGTGTAGAGTGGGAATTAGGCACTTCACTCTGTGTATGAAGATTTTAATCCTAATTAAATCCATATTTAACTCGATTTGTCCATTTTGAAAACCACCAAAAGGGTTACCAATTGTGGTCTGGATACGTAAGTTCTGATTATTTATGTGATGGAATATTATACAAAAAGAAAAAGATTGAAGTACTGCTACATGCGCCAGCATGGATGAAGCTCATAGACAGGTTGAGCTGAAGAAAGTTTATACTTACATGATACTCAAAATGGACAAGAAGAGTATATAGTAATAAAGACAGGCATAGTGTTTTTTGTTGTAATAGTTACGTCTTACAGGAAGGTTTTCTGAGATTGTCAATGTATTGACCTCATTGGTAATTACACATTTATACATTATAACAATTTACTACCTACAACATATTGCTATACTGAATTTATACCTCAAAAATTTTAAACACGTACAGGGGAGAGATGGTATTCCTAGGCATAGTAGAATAGAACACTTACGTTAAAATAAGGTGAATAGATGCTGGTCAGACAATAATAACAAAAATGAGGCATACATATGCTTACTACCTGGGCCTCTGTCAGGTGAAGTCCCCAAACAATACCTCCCAGAGGTACCTTTCCAGCTGATCCTAAACTTTTGCAGTCAGAGATGCTCCCTGCTCTTCACTGCACTTAGTTTTATTCTTCCCCACATTATAGGAATTTGCTCATGCTGAATTATTTCTTTTCTTTTCTTTTTAAGATTTTATTTATTTATTTGACAGAGACAGAGTGCACAAGCAGGGGAGCTGCAGGCAGAGGGAAGAGGCAAGCCTCCTGCTGAATAAGGAGCCCACCCAGTACAGGACCTATGACCCTGTGACCATGACCTGAGCCAAAGGCAGACACTTAATAGACTGAGCCACTCAGGCACCCCTGAATTCTGCTTCTTAAGTACCCACTCCCTCAATAACAACTTGTCAAATCTTCCTTATTCTTCCAAAACCCAACCCAAATACTCATTGTGATTTTTTTTTTCCTCAGTCCCTCTTATAGACATTTCCTCTATAATGGAAATGTTTTTTTTTTTTTTTTTTTTTTTTTTTTT
>NC_081568.1:53461763-53466324 GCF_022355385.1 Mustela nigripes
TTTTTTTTTTTTTTTTTTTTTTTTTTTTGCACTCAGTTTTGGTCAATCTTTTTTTTTTTTCTTCCAGTTTTAAATTAAAAATGCTTCATTTAACAGACACATGGGACCTTTGCCTGGAGAAGAGAATACTTTGGGGCATGAGACCAAAGCTTTTTTTTTTTTTTTTTGGAGAAACCCATAGTTTAGGTAATTGTACTTTCCATATTATGCCTTCTAATGTAAGCATTTTGTGTCCATATCAAAAGTCCCCTCTAAACTCTACCTAATGAGATTAAAACTCTTTAAAGGTGAGGAAAAGGAGGAGCCAAATCTTACTCATTTGTGCATGACCCATAATGCCTCTGAAAGAATAAAAATAGATACTCAATAAATGCAGTGAATTGAAATAACTTCATTTGGTTGAATTGCTTAAATTTTCTGTGGGAAAATAGAATGGATTTCACAATTTAGGTAACAATAGGTGGCTGATAAGATTAGTTACTGCTTTTAATAACTCATGTTCATTGTATAGAAAATACCCCACCTATAATTCAAGCCTTTCCCCCAAAGAATGACTTCACAAGGTTTCAGCAGAGCATGTTTGAATTAAGTTAATGAAATGTGAATGATTTCTGCTTCTTTTCAGTTTTAAACATGACTTCTTTTACCATTTGGCATTGGATAGATAGGATCTGTCACCAAGATCCATAGGAGGTATACTTTTGTGCTCCATACTACTTCATATCCAGCATTCCCATGTGTTATCCTGAAGTCTTGGGCCAAATTCAGTTTGAATTAGATTCGAGTCACAGAACACTTTGGGGGAGCTAATTTATAAATTTTAATCTAGATGGTTTTGTTCCTCATTAGACTTTTCCTCAATTATTACTGAGATTTGTATCACTTTATATCATGGGTGATCAGATACCCTGATGTTTTATTCTGTTGTATAATGCTTGAGATTTAAAAAAATATTTTATGGTCAGTGTTACATTTAGAGAGAACCCAAGTTCTGTGCATATAAAAACTCATGTGTGGATATGGAACATTAGAAATAAGAACAAGTTTAGGGGCACCTGGGTGGCTCAGTTCATTAAGTGTTCAACTCTTGGTTTCGGCTCAGGTCATCATCTCATGGGTCATGATATTGAGCCCCGTGTCTGGCTTCTGTCTCTCTCTCTCAAATGAATAAGTAAATAAATCTTATTTTTTTTAAAGATTTTATTTATTTATTTGACAGAGAGAGATCTCTGTCAAATAAATAGGCAAATAAATAGGCAGAGAAAGAGAGGAGGAAGCAGGCTCCCTGCTGAGCAGAGAGCCAGATGTGGGGCTCGATCCCAGGACCCTGGGATCATGACCTGAGCCAAAGGCAGAGGCTTTAACCCACTGAGCCACCCAGGTGCCCCAATAAATCTTATTTTTAAAAAATAAGAAGTTGTTTACCTACACTTTTAATTCAATATGTGAATCATTTAATGAGTGAACTAAAATTCATTGTTCCTAGATATTTCTTCTTTTGTAGACACAGCTATTCAGTATATTTTAGGGCAAAGTATAGTTATGAAAAATGATCTTTATCTGGGACATTGATGTTCTTCCCTTATGAAAATATTCCCTATTTTTTAAAGCAGGTGGATGTGAAGTGAAGAATATTTAGTGAAAACTGTGAAGTTCCTGTCAGTGAACGTATTCTAGCAGAGGTTATGTAACCATCTATCAGAGAAGCTATCCAAATAGTTGTTACTTTGAATAAGAGGTTGGTCTTGATGATCTCCTAGAATATTTAAAATGTCCATGTGTCTAAGAAAAGAATAGATATTTGTCACAGAATTTAGATATTTGAACAAGAATAGTCTACACTGATTAGGAGATACTGATTAGTATTTTTATACTAATAAAAGCTCTAGTTTATTTAGTACATGCTATTTTCCATGTACTTTGCTAAAATTTCTCTATGATGATCTTCATAAAATAAACAAGTTCTTTTTCTAAGTTGATGACCCCACTTCCAAAATTGGCCAGAAGTCCAATATCTGCCTTTTTCCACTGGCAATCTTTTTTCTTCCTATGTAGTGCATGAAAATGGGAAGGGTTTTGTTTTTATTTGTTTTTGTTATTTTTAAGGGTATTTATTTTAGATTTTATTTTTTTATTAGAGAGAGAGAGAGTGTGTGTGTGTGTGTGTGTGTGTGTGTGTGTGTTAGTAGAGGAGAAGGAGAAGCAGGATCCCTACCAAGCAGGGTGCCCAACTCAGGGCTCCATCCCAGGACCCCAGGATCATGACCGAAGTTGAAGGCAGATGCTTAACTGACTGAACCACCTAGGCACCCCCTAAAAGTTTTGTTTTTAAATCTGCACTTGCTGCTTTGGCATTTTTCTTTTCCCTGGGCCAATATGGTCATTTAAGGGTAGACTTTGCCACTGAGGGACCACTTCCTATAGGGCAACTCTGCTAAAGGTCCTTCAAAAAGATGCCAAGACTACATAGTCTAGGCTTTATTTCTGAAGCAAACTTAAATATTTGCTACATCTGGTACCTTAAGAAAATAGCTTTGAACTAGTTCACCTTTTCCTCTGTTCACAGCGTCAGGTTCTACAATCCATGCCTCTAATTCTCTCAACTTTGATTCCCCAAAAGAACATTCCATTGCCAGTGGACTTAAAGTCCTGCTAGGGTTTGACTTCTTGGATTTTAAAAACAACTTTAAAAAATACCCTCTAGAGATAAGGAAAAACCTAGAACTTGGAGATATAGGCCTGAATACTGTCCTGAATATTGGAGGGAAGAGAGAGCGAGAGAGATTGAGAAAGGAAATTAGACATTCTATTTTGTTCCTTCCTACTACATCTTTAGTAGCAAGAAACAACTTGTCAACAAGTTATCCTATTACATGAATTTCTCAAGAAAATTTTTTTCTACTATGTTTTACAGATATTAAATTTAATACTTATGGCTGTAATATAAGGAATTATTGCCTGTTTTCATACATGAGGAGGCTAAGACTTAGGAAATGGAAGCAGCAGTCCAAAATTCAGACAGCTATAGGTGGTGAAACCATGATTTCAAATCTGACCTGTTAGTGCAGAAAGCCTGTGTTCATTAGTACCATAGCATACCACCTTTACAGTATCAGTATTCTGATCATGAACATTTCACCCAGAATATTCTGAACACCTATATAGGAGGTTTATAATTTTTTCCCTTATATGAACATAAGAGTAATGAACACATTTGAAATCATATTGCATAGTTTAGATGAGAGTTAGCTAAGTTTAGGTAATTGATAAAAAGATTGTGAATAGGGTAATTTGTCAAGAGCTGTGGAGTCTGAGTTTTTATCTCATTTCTAAGATAACAAGTTAGCTGCAGCAGTTCCATGGATGTTTGCTGAAGACAAGCAGCAACATAAATAGTCCCAAATTGATGTCTATATACACAGCACACAGTGGGTTGTTTTACAAGACAGAAACTCTGAGCTGAGGGAACCCTTATCTTTTATAATAGGCATTGAGCCTCCTTGTTGCTCTGGATGAAGATATTCTGTCTTCACAAGTTATTCACTCTATAAATATTTTTGATGTGATTGTCCAGACGAAAGGGCAATGAAGGCCTTGCTCATGTGATATGCGGAGGTGCAAGAGATTCTTGGAGAATTATCATGTAACTTTACCACCTAGAATGAATTGGTTGGAAAAGGGAGACAGGTAACTTAGGTTTGATTAGTTTCCCGATTTTCTGATTATTTAGAAGTCAGAATCCAGTGCATATTTAAAATATCCTGATTTTTGAAAGTGGACAACTTAATAATTTCAACAACTACCTCAATATTATAATATTGATAAATATATACATATATATGATATACAATGTGTATAGACCAGACTTGGCCTGTAGATTCCTAGTTTTCATCCTCTGATTTGGCACTTTCTACAAGGAGAAAGAGGAGAAGAAATGGAATATAGTTTTTGGGTCCCCTAGGTCTGAGAACATTCATAAGATTTAATGAGATTACAAATGATTCAGATAAATTGAATGTTCCCAGAGTTATTCATTTTCATTTCTTCTATTCATTAATTTTTTTTCTTGTTAAGCAATACTATACTTTTCTCCTGTAGTGATTGGGTAATGGTGGCTTAAAAAATACTGAATGTAGTGTTGCTACGAGAAAAAAATAAAGATTATCTCAGTGCCATGTCTTTTTTTTCCCTTCCTTTTTTTTTTTTTTCTTTTTTTGACAACAATCAACTAGTTATGTTTTTCATAGTGGTCTGTATTTGAGAAGTCAGATTCAAACCTCTGGTTAAAAATGACAAGACAGGGGCGCCTGGGTGGCTCAGTGGGTTAAAGCCTCTGCCTTCGGCTCAGGTCATGATCCCAGGGTTCTGGGATTGAGCCCCACATCAGGCTCTCTGTTCAGTGGGGAGCCTGCTTCCTCCTCTCTCTCTCTGCCTGCCTCTCTGCCTACTTATGATCTCTGTCAAGTAAATAAATAAAATCTTTAAAAAAAATGACAAGACATCTGAAAGAATGGGTCAGTTTGACTAATCTAAGTAGTTTTTTTTTTTTTTTTTTTTTTTT
>NC_081568.1:53466424-53515392 GCF_022355385.1 Mustela nigripes
CCCCCTCCCCCCGGCAACCCTCAGTTTGTTGTGAGATTCAGAGTCACTTATGGTTTGTCTCCCTCCCAATCCCATCTTGTTTTATAGAGCTGTCAGAACAGTGTCTAAATGGGAGTAACCACATATTTCAGACAGAGAACTTAGGAAGGGATGGGATATTGTTCATAAGAATGGGGAATGTGAAGGAGGTATTGTCCAATGTAGATGAAGAATTGAAGGTTTAATGAGGAGAACTCCCATTGTTAAAAGCCTTTTTGTGTGTATGTGTGTGCATGCATGTATATAAAATAAACTTCTTATAATATATATGAAATGCACATATATTATGAATGACATTTATATTATAATTTATATATAACTTGATATTACATGGTAACTTTTATGTAAATGAACAAGATGAATAATGTCAGAGTGATCCTAGGAAAGGTAGCTCTGCAAATGAGAAAATTACGTTTGCAATTTGAAAGCATGGAATTTTTCTATCAGACACACTGAAAAAATGAGGGGAAAGCTAGAAGGTATAGGAATTTTACTCGGAAGTGTGAGCCTTGGATTCTTGTTTCAATTTTTTTTTACCAATTTGCCATCTGATCTTAGGAAAAGGCGTTACAGTTATTTAGATTTCAGTTTACATACATGTAAAATGAGTAGGTTGAACTAACTGCCAGTCTGTGAGATAGTTGGGTAGTTGCAGTCTATTTATGCTGATGCCTCTCAGAATGCACAGTGAAAACATTGGGTTCTTGAGAATGTACTGACATGTACTAGAAGGCTTCCAGTAGAGACTTCAAGCACTCTTCTATTCCATGAGGCTATAGTTGTCTCAACGATGTTATTTGACCCATATAGGGTGTTCAGTTTTTAAAAATCATTTGATAAGACTTTAAAGTTGGTAAATTTCATATAAAAATCTAGATTTCTAGGTTCTTTTTAAAAATGGGCAACATTCTGTCTGCTAATCATTGATCGGCTTCAGCCAAATACCGGCTACCCCCTAAACCCCAACCCCTTACATGTGGCAAGTGCTCACCCATCCTGAAATCATGAATGTTAAGGACCACTGATACAGACATATTGAAAACAGTGCTTTGGGAAGCAAATACAAGGACCTCAGACAAAATGGTGAGCAGCAGAAAGAATGGAAAATGTAGAGTAGTTTGAAATCTATTAATCAGCTTTAATTGAAAAAGGCTTAAATTAGAATCATAGACAAGATGGCATAAAAGTGATTAAAAGGAAGTATGTTAATTTCAAAGATGAGGGGTTATATTCCTCACTCACTGATTTATTTAATGAGGAAGCTGAGGTCCAGGCAGGTTAAATGATATGCCCAAAACCATACGGCTCAAGACAAAGACAGGATTTGAATTTATTTTTTACTAGTTTCTGGTCTATCTCCTTTTGCACCACTCCTTTTTTCATTTTCATTTTTCAAGTCACCATCTAAAAGACACCCCCCATAGAGATGACAAACTGAGTTCTGGGCAGCTCTAAGTGTCTCTCTCTCTCTCACACACACACACAAGTCTGTAAGCCCTTTTAGGGTTGAGCTCTATCTAGAACAGATAAGTTCTCAGGCCAAAGTGCCTGGAATAGACATGGCACCTAGAGATATTTTTTCGATGACGGAATCATTATTTACCCCAGACAAGTTCCAACATTTCATTTTAGACTGGATGGCCCTCTCACACCTTTGATGTGGTGAAAAGCCTCATTATGTGCCATTTGAAGGATGCATATAATGGTTGAGGGTAGATAGAGAGGGGAGATTTGTATGTGACCATAAGGAGAGCCACAATTAATTATATTAAATGATTTCATTTAATAGGAAGAGATTTCAAATTATGGGACAAATATTGGCTTAAGTTTAGGTGACACATTTCTTATTAGTTATCCAAACTGTTAACATTAGCTTCCGTTTTTCATTATTCATTCTCTGTTTTGGAGTTCAGTCAGGATGGAAGGCTATATATAATGTTCTCCAGAGTTTCATAATATTAAAAACTGCTTAATCATGCACAGTACATGTTCTTTTGGAAGAAAATAACTTATGTTATTGAAATACGAACCTTTATCAAATGACTTGTAATGTTAATACTGTAAAACCACCTGCTGTTTTATCAAGTTATTACATTGAGGGATCACATGGTTGACATCAGTTTTATTGAAAATAGAGGACTGCCATTTTTAAACAAATGTAATAGCATGAGGTGAGCAAAATTATTATACATTAGGGGGTTTAACACTGAGGGCTTTTTATATATAAACCCAAATTTTAGGATAAGAATTAAACGTACTGAATTTTACCCTAGAAAAGCTGTAATTTAAAGATGGCTTAGTCCATTGTCAGAGATGAGCTAATTTCTCTCTGTGACAGAGGCGAGAGGATTTCTTTCTAACTTACAGATAAGAAGTAATATTGTAGATATGGGAAGAGAAAGTGTATATGCTGCTTCGAGTATATATTTCACAGAAACAATAATCAGAATTTAATTTGCATGATTGTAATGATCTCTCTGTTTTTATGTACCAAAGAAATAGCTGCTACCTTACACACTGTCTGGAGGAAATATACATATAGAAGAGAACATATTTCATTTATAATTTCAGAGAACATCTTGCACAGTATTCTTGTAATCTTACATTCAACCTAGGGTAATCATCATCATCATCGTCATCATCATGAAAAGCTAATAGGATTCGTTATTGTTATTGTAGGCTATTATTAGTCTCATTGCCATTTACAGGGGAAACAGTTGAAGTATCTATTAGTGCAGTAGTTCTCTCATTCATTTGCTCTTGGCTTTGCCAATCTCATCCCAAAGATAAGAAATAAATCAGTGTTTGAACATGTCTTCTGTTGTAGTTGCTGTTTTTCTCATGGATTTCAGTGGGACTCTTTATGGAGCCAGAAGACTGAGAGGAAAAATGTTTTTTATTTTTTAATTTTATTTAATGCAATTTCATTTAATGAAGAGTAGACTGTAAAGCATAAAGGTTTGAAATCAATTTAGATTTATTTTATGGTAATTAAATGTGGAGTTAGAGGCACTTCTGACCTGAAAATACTGGTTGAATGCTACTAGCATATTCTGAGAACAGATATCATGGCCAAAGTGTATTGTTGGGTATTGGGTCCAGAGTCTCTTTTGGTATATTTGTAATGGAAATGTATGCTGATGGATTATTTATTATATGAAACCAACCCTAAAATGCTACCTATTTTTACATTCATGAATTTACTTGATGTTTGTTGTGTTTCGATCTTTGTAATTTAACTAAAAGATCACATTACACCAATTCTTTGCTCTTTAAGAGTACCAAAAATTGAATTCTGCTATGATCCAGAATGTTTCTGTATACATATTAATATATAAAATAGATATCTGGGTTGAGTTCACTATGGTTTGATTTAATTTGAATGAATATTTATGATTTTTAAAGTTTCCTTTTATCAGAGCTTTTCTTTTTTTAAAGATTTTATTTACTTATTTGTCAGAGAGAGAGAGCACAAGCAGGCAGAATGGCAGGCAGAAACAGAGAGAAGCAGGCTCTCCACTGAGCAAGGAGCCAGATGCAGGGCTCAACCCCAGTACCCTGGGGATCATGACCTGAGCCCAAGGCAGTGGCTTAACAGACTGAGCCACCCAGGCATCCCTTATCTAAACTTTTTCACCAAATCTTACTTTGTACTAATTTATTTTGTTTTATTGTCATGTTTGTCTTGTCTCCTTTGAAACTTGAACCTGTTTTGTTGAAATCACTTTTATTTTATATTGTTTTCATTACTCAGCACTCTTTTATTGGAGGTTGTATGGTTTCTATTCATTGTTGCATTATTTTCCTTCATACTGTGTTTCAGTTTTCCAAATTTTAAATTTATAGATGACTTGCCTTTGAAGTTTTGTTTTGGTATTACACAGAGTACCTGTGTGTGCTTTATTTTTTAACAATACTGTATATGAAATACAGTTTTTTCAAAGATAGATATAAACTAATTGTGATTTCAAATAAAGCCTGTTATTTCAGTAGAGATATTCAGTGAATATATATATATCTTTTTCACTTTCTGCCAAAATATAAATTATAAAATATACTTACTTATCCTCTTCATTAGATCCATCTTTTATCCTATATTTTTTCTCACAATAAGAAAAGTAAAACAACAAAGTAAGTACAAGAAGAAAAGAGCAATTAATTATAGAAGAGAGAATTAGAAATATTGACTATTGTAAGTCCAAAGCATGTTTCACATGTAAAAATGAAGATAGGAAATGAGAAATGAGAAATGAAATATGGAGGAGACTAATAGCATTCTCTACAATTTTGATGAAAACACAAAGAGGAATAAAACAGATGCATTACTCCTCTTAGATCCTTTGTGGCTATGCACAGGCTTCTGCATAGAGATATAGCCACTGAATATAATTAGTTGAAGACTTTATTCCCAACTTCCCATCTTTCAAATGCAAATTAATGGTTTCTATAACAAAAATAAAAGTCCTTGACACACTCTTGAAGAAGGACTCAAGTAAAATGAATAATCAGTTGAGATATGAACAGTCTAAAATTATCAAGAAAGGATTCACAGATTTTGCTTTTCCAATAAAGCAGAAAGAATTGTTGGAAGGTAACACTTGTTTCAAAAGAACCATTTTATTATGGGCAGGTAATATAATATCTACTCAAGATCTAGTGAGATAGAATGGCTGTGTGAGGTTGGGCAGCTTCCACAATATTTGGTTATACACAGCTCTACCTTCACACCAGGCATTCATATTTTCATATTTATAAATATTTCCAGAAAAAGTAAATCGTAAAATATTATATTTCTATAATTAATGCTTCCACTATTTCTTTCTAACAACAGCATTTGCTGTTAAGGGAAAAAAAAGGAGAAAACTTCAATTTAATTGCTTTTCTAGGCAGGTAATTATCTTCCCAGTCTCATCTAACTTATGCTTGATGTTAATTTGATTGAAATATTTGTAAGTTTCTTCTGTCCCTCCCCCACAGCTTTTCTGTTTTCATTGCATCTGTGGCAGATTAAATTTATATGATTTATTTCTGTTTACTTTCTTTTCCTGTATGTGAAGTTATTTTCCACAAATGTTTCAAATAAGAATGAGGTAACTTCAAAATGTTAAGTGATTTTCATCTGGTAGAACAAGATATACTTGGGAATGACTCACAGAGTTTCTCAGACTTACTCTAAATGGTCTAAAAGCAGAGGTAAAAAGCTTGTACCTTTTCATCCCCTTCACCTGCTTCACCCAATCCCTAATCCCCCCTAACCACATGCTGTTGATCAAGGATAATGACCTTCCTGTGGTAGGTAGAAGTGTAGATGATGGTTGGACTTGAGCTACTTTGCCAAAACTGCAATAAATATATTCATATATCGGAAGAAATGTCCCCAGCAATAAGAGTCTGGGTTGGGCTGCCTCTGTGGGGGACTCAGAAAGGAAGAAGAGATGAGATAGGAGCTCCCATGTCAGAGATTTGTATAGTCATGGAGGCCCCCTACCCACTCTTCAAAGACTGCCAGTAAACTACCCAGGGAAGCAATGGCAACAAGCCTAACATCAGACATTGTTTTTGTCCAGTTAGGAAATGAGATGTCACTTTTGGACCCTTATCTACATTAGCATTCCATGCAGGTGGACCAGCACGTAGATAGATGTCACCTACCTTCCCTCACCTCACCCCTTCGCTCTAGCTTCAAGATGGTGTGTGCTTGATTTACATATACTATGTATTATGTGTGAATATAACTCATAAGTTATAATAGTTATAAGTTCTATATATGTGTGTGTGTGTGTATATAGTTCTCTGACTTTTTCAGCTCATGTAACTGAATGATGTCAGATAAGTGGATTTAATTTCTACTGTAGTTACTGGTCTAGATTTAGGAAATGACCTCTGGAATTACTATTGACTTTGGGGGCAGGTTTTATTTTGCAGGGTATGGGGAAGGAGGCCTGTATACAGAAAGAGCCATTTCATGAAGCAAATCAAGTAATAGAAGCAGACATAGGCTATATGAAAGGGGGAAGAAAGAAGATACCAGATGGAGGACTAATCTCTGGTTCCTGATTCTCAGCTTTATTTCTTGACCTTGACCTCCATTAGATAATCATATATCTTTAAATGTACATCATCTTTTTCTCAGCTACATGACAATGACATTTAGAAACATCTTGAGCAAGACCTCAGGATGTCTATTAGAAATTTCTAATTGACATTTCTTTAAAGATGTATTTGGGTTGAGGCTAACCTACTGCCTAAAAGCAACTTCTCTGAAAGAGATATGCCACGGACAAACTACTACTACATCTAAGCTATATAATATCTGTAGAAATGGAAGTATGTCATTTCCCAGAAATTATACCTATCATAAAATGATCTCTTTTTCTTCTTTTAGGCCCCATGTATGTATGATTCAAATGTACCCAAATTTACTGAAGATAAATTCTTATATTTAATGTAATTGTGCTAGCCAAGGAAGGAGCTAGAAACAAATGGAACATATCATTGACATAAGAAAATCAAACTCCCAGCTCTCTAAGCTGTTTTCCTTGTTTCTTTCCATTTGTTCTTATTTATCCTTACCTGTTGACTTCCAAGGGCAGTGCTGATATTTACCTTCTGATGAGGTTACTTTATTTTAGACCCAGAGACTGGAACACATCATTATTCACTAATAAATATCATTTCTTTTCATTTGGGTTCTTGGGGTCTTATGAGGTGAATACTTATTAAATTGAAATAATAAATATACTTGAGAACTGACGAATAGCAAAGAATTTTTTGTGTTTTTGAGATGAAAACATTTATAAGAGCATGGGACTCCTGTATTTGATTTCCCTACTGCTGCTCAAAGTAACCTTTGGCAGTTATCTCTCAGCTTCCATGACTGTGTGTCATCTGAACTCCAACAGTAGCCAGAAGCTTTTGAGCCTTGGAGCTCTTTAGAGATTCTTAGATTGAAACTGTTAACTTGAAACAACAAAATCTGAACTGTGCCTCCATTTAGTGACAACTAAAATGTTGGTGTTATTGACTCTTCGAAGTATTAAAAAGGCCTATGCCTATGTATTTGACCAGCTTTGAGTTATCTTTTAGGTCAGAAGGTCAGCTCCAAATGAATTTTACATGCTTTTTTAATAATATTAAATATAGGCTAATATATAAATATATATATATATATTCACATAAATAAGATATGAAAATAAGAGAGCTTTTTTAAAGAGCCAGTAATTTAAAATAAGTAAATAATAGATCCATAAATTCATTTGATTGGGCCCTGGATTTGGTTTTTCAAGCATTTGGTGGACAAATCATTGATTAAAGATTTGGCATTTCAAAAAGGTATTATATACATGTTTTGCTTTCATTTTGCCATCTGAAAAATGGGTTTATACATTTCAAAGATTAAAAATGATTTGAAGTCTTCTGAGAAAGTTGTTTCAAAACTATAGATTACTGTCTTGTTTCCCTTACCCCATTCAGATTTCTATTCTAATATAATTAGTGAAAATCAATAGAAGAATAGATTCATTTTTGAAACCTGTATCTCTGTAGCTTCTTTCTTCTATCTACCTCTCTTCCCATGTTTACTTAGCATTCCATTCATGTTGAAGCAGACAGTACAGACTAGGAAAAGGCTTATATCACAAATTTAGTTAAATTATGAAAAATTGCAGTTCTTTTCCTGGTGATTGTCTTCTACTAAAACAAAAGATAAAGTCTTATCTTCTAAATACCTGGTTATAGGAGAGTAGATTCCCTTCAAATCATTTATGTCTTTCTCTTCCTCTTACTGATTTTAAATTCATTTATAATTTGCATCATGAGAATTCCTGAACTGTAATTCTTTCTAAAAAGATTGAAAGAAGTCCTTGGAAAACCCAGGTGTTTATCATATTTCCGAAGAAAAGCATGAACAGGAGTTATCCAATAATCCAATAATGACTGATCTCTTATGACCTAGAAAATTCTTGATATTTATAAAAAGACTAAATATGACTTAAGAGAAAGGTGCCTGGGTGATTCAGTAAGTTAAGCACCCAACTCTTGATTTCGGCTCACATCATGATTTCAGGGTTGTGAGATTAAGCCTTGCATCCTTCTCTGCACTGGGCATGGAGTCTGCTTAAGATTCTCTCTCTGTCTCCCCTTACTCCCTCCAGCTTGCACTCTCTCTTTCTTTAAAAAAAAAAAAAAAAAAAAAAACCAAAACAAAGCAACACACTGACACACAAAACAACCCCCAAGCTCCCCAAACCCCAAAACTAGGAGAGTGAGACTACCATACTAAGATGTGTGTTAGGCTCTTTGCATTCCATTTGAGTATCTTCTAGGAAAAAAGTCAATTGAATACCTTCTAAATGTGTGGGATCTTAAAATTGATTTGAGAAATATGCTTTTGCAAGTAATTTGACAACTGTTCAATACGTTAGTGTACATTTAGTTTATTGGTGCCTTTTAAATTGTGATTTTTGAGCAACTTAGTGAATAATTATAATTGTCTTAATACTTAATAAACAATGGTATATTTATATAAGTCTTTATTATAAGTTGATACTCAGTTATATATGATGGGTTTTGTCATCTGACTTTTAAAAATTTTGCATTTAATTTTTTTATTAGCAACTTTTAATCTTTTAATTTAAACCTGGGATATTCAATTTTGTTTAAACTTAAAGCTCTTGAGAATTTTTTTTGAAAACTTGGATCTCTTCCTTTTGTGTCTCTAATTACTATTTCTTCACTTGGAATTCTGTTTACACAGTACAATGTAACAAGACTATGGATTTGCAAAATTTTGGAACCTGGCACAAAATTGTTTCAGGAAGATTTGAAGCAAGAAGGATTTGTTCCTCTGATTTACAATGAAAATTAAAAGTGGAAGTGTAAGATGGTGAGTCAGTTTTATGATTCAGTTGGATTAAAAAAAAGTATTAGGTGTTAGAAACATTTACCCAAGTATGATCTGTGGAATTGCAGTCCTGTAGAATACTTGGAGAAAAAAGGTTCTGTGGTCATGTAAATTTAGCAAATGCTCTTAATATATCTCTTTTCTGGGGAAAATATAGAATATTTTAAAAAGTTTAACAAATGTCAAAAATTATGCAAATAAAATTTACTTCCCAAACCTTTTTGAAGTAGAATCTAAAAAATACTATTAGCATCTCAGAGAATAATTCCTGAAATCTGTTTTACTAGAAAGTAATAGGAGAGAACAGCATGAGATAGCTGTCTAATTTACTGACCAATTATGAAGTTAGAGAGAAAAAATATTTTTGTCACTAGCTTTATATCTCCATAGAGATATAGATGTGTAGATATCTTTATATCCATAGATTTATATATAGAGATAAAGGTATAGATAGATAATATGGAGATTTTTTTTTAAATTTTTTATTTTTTATAAACATATATTTTTATCCCCAGGGGTACAGGTCTGTGAATCACCAGGTTTACACACTTCACAGCACTCACCAAAGCACACACCCTCCCCAATGTCCATAATCCCACCCCCTTCTCCCAAACCCCTTCCCCCCAGCAACCCTCAGTTTGTTTTGTGAGATTAAGAGTCACTTATGGTTTGTCTCCCTCCCGATTCCATCTTGTTTCATTGATTCTTCTTCTACCCACTTAAGCAATATGGAGATTTTTAAAAAGATTTTATTTATTTATTCGACAGAGAGAGATCACAAGTAGGCAGAGAGGCAGGCAGAAAGAGAGAGAGAGGAGGAAGCAGGCTCCCTGCTGAGCAGAGAGCCTGATGCGGGGCTTGATCCCAGGACCCTAAGATCATGACCTGAGCCGAAGGCAGAGGCTTTAACCCACTGAGCCACCCAGGTGCCCCAATATGGAGATATTTTTTAAGCCTTTAATAATTTTCTTTAAAAGACTTTGAGATATTTTAGAAATGAGATTATTGGGTTAATATTGATAAGGACTATGGTTAAAAATAGCCAGAATTGGCATTTGTATCATGGCTTATTGATGGATGTTCTGAATGTGTTGGATCTTGTCCCCATTTTAAAGGTAAGAAGCAAATCAGAGAAATTAAGTATCTTGCCCGGAGTCACTTACTGTGAATGCAGGGACAGGTTCTGAACTAAGGATGGCTTAGGCCACAGCCTGTGTTTTTCATTACCACAGTTGCTTCACCTACTAAACTTCCTACTGGTGCTTCTCAGGAGCAGTTGGAGAGGTAGGAGGGATTAGTTATGTAATTGAAGTAAGGTAAGGTCAAAGAGCATTGGAAAAAAAGGAAATTTAAATAGGTAGTAAAGGATATGTTTACTAAGAGTATCTACAAAATATTTTAGAGAAGGAATATTGTAAGTTTGTGGAGAGGTTGTTATGATTACAAGTAACTGGTTATGTGGTTTTCCACATGGGATTACAAGCAATTTGACAGAGGACTGTGGATGTTGACAGAGTATCATTATTTCCAATCCAAGATAGAAAAACATCTATAAAAGCCTCCTTGGCCACCTTTTCCAGCTTGCAGATGGGAAAGGAGGTAGGAGAGCAGAGGCTATGTCAGCCTTCTCATATTTGTTTGTAGTCCAAATGGATATATAGTATTTGACTATACTGTGTTAAAAAAAGTTTAGAACTATTCCTTAGAACTATTCCATAGCAAGTATTATCTAAAATTACTGCTATTATAATGAGAAACTCAAATTGCTATATTACAAAACTCAGTTAAAGCCTGCATTTCTTGGCCTGGTAGAATTTACCCCAACAACTTTATTGTTGAGTGTTTCAGTGAAAATGCAAGGACATTTAATTTGCTGGACTGGGTACACTTTTGAATATACATCTGCACCCTCATTCATTTTACTTTCTCTCAGTTATCCACATTTGTTGGACCTATTTATTCCCCATAAATAGTTCTCAGATTGTGTTTTAGACTTTTGAGATTGTGATTTCTCTTAATGGGTTTCCACGTTGAGCATAGTCGAGAAGGGATGCAGGGAGAGGGTAGATACATTGCATTTGCTATGGCACACTAATTTTCAAAGAAGGAAGTTGTCCGAGGAAGAGCCATTGGTGACTTTAGAACTGTGCTGTTGAGGAGTGCCTGGGTGGCTCATTCACTTGAGCATTAATAGCGTTCGTTTTAACTAGGTCATTATTTCGGGTTTTGGGAGGGAGTCCCGATGGGGCTCTTTGCTTAGTGTAGAGTCCGTTTGGAATTCTTTCCCTCTTCTCCGTCCCACTCTGCTCCTACCCCCATTCAGGAGGGCACTCTCATTCTCTCTCTCTTAGATAAATAAATAAATCTTTAAAAAAAACAAGAACAAACCTGTACTGTTGAATAAGAAACCACTAGCATGGTGTGGCTGGCCTGAGTTGAGACATACTCAGTATACAGTATTTTTACTGGATTTCAAAGATAGTACCTAAAAAAAGTAAAACATCTCATTAATGTTATATTGATTACATGTTGAAATTATGATATTTTGAATATACTGAGCTATGCAAAATATATTAAAATTAATTTTACCTATTTCTTTTGACTTTTTGAAAATCTAGCTACTGAAAACTTTTAAATTACACATATATCTTGTATTATATTTTTATTGGAGGGTGCTGCTTAAAAATATTTCTTTAATGAGTCAAAAATGAGTCACAGTTGGGGTTAAATTTGAGGCTTGAACCATTTGAGAGTTAGACTTAAATAAATCCTATTATGTGATTAAAGAGGAAATTCTAAAACTACGATTTAAAAGAGTCCCAGTTGTGTGTATATACTTATCTCCAAATTTATCAAACTGCATACATTAAATATGTGCAGCTTTCTGTCAATTATACATCATTTAAGTGGTTTACAAAAATGAAAAGATTCTTGTTTTTATCTATCTGTGGCTACTAGGAAAAAACACACATGTGAGTGTATATGTATGTGTGTTAAAGGTGTGACTATTTAACAATCCTAGTTTGGTTAATTCAAGATCTTCCTTAAAACTATTGAGTTTTTTAATAGAATCATTTTTTATAAAACACTTAAACTAAACTGAAATATCATCAGTTTGGTTCTTGTAGTCTCACAAAATTTCAAGTTATTTTAGCAGGGGTAAGTAAATCCTACTATCCCTGAGTCATTTTGCTTGTATTCATATTTCCTTTTTTTTTAAAGTGATATGGCCAAGCCTGAAGATGTACCTTCTGATGTTTCCATTTCAATGTCCTACCAAACTTCTGAAATTGAGTTTATAAAAAAATAACAAGAATTATTATAGTGTATTTAACTAATTCTGGTGTTTGAAGTCTCAGAAACATTTTTGTTGGCATTGCCCACATAAAGTTTAGAATTTTCCTAGGTGAATTACAAATATAGAAAAAAGAGACTGTATTCACTTTTTTTTTTGAGGTAGCATGAAACAAACTACTATTAATAGCTAGATTTCAGCAATTTCAAATTTTCCTTCCAATACACATGCTAAATCTTAGTTCAAAAGCATGTAAGTAAATTTTCTTTCTTTTTTCCTAGTCTTGCTACATTGATTCTGTGTTGGGATTGACTTTATTTATGAAAAATAAACCTGAAAAGATGTGATTTAAATTCTATAGAACTTCAAAAATATCTTTAAATATGACTATATTTTAATATAAACATATTATTTTAAATTGCTGGTTATCAAATTAAGTACCAGAAGGAAATAATTAGAATAATTTGTGTCATTATTAATTTCTCTCTACAATAGAGAGGTATGAAAAATAGCCCACAGAACTACAACAGAAAGTCCCAAATTACTTCTTTTGGTGTTATTCTCAAGTCATATATTAGCTTCGCACAGTGTAGTTCCGGTTAGTCTAATTGTGCCAGAACAAGGATGGTCCAAGTGACCTGTTTTGTTTTCTTTGGCATGTCTGAGGTTTTTCATTTGAAATACTCTACTTAGGAATGTGAAAGTGATTGACATGAATAGATGTGACCTAATTCATTTTTCCTCCCTGTTCTTAGCCTTGTCACTTCAGACTCCAAACTAGTTTCTCCAGGCCTGAGAAAAGAGAGGAGCTGCAGGAAAGTTATCATGCTCTCTGCCCCCTTCCTCTGTAGCACTTCTGTTTGGCACCTGTATGAGCAAGGGTTTCTGAACTTTCAGTTCAGCTTGTTACTCTTCAGCAAATACTTCCCTCGTCAGCCAGTAAGACACTATGCTGGGCCCTAGGCTGAATCTTTTAAATATATTATTTTATAAAAACTCCTCACAAAAATTTTGAGAAGTAGATAACTTATCTAAGGACATACCAATGGTAATTTGCTGTATTAACACTCTTGGTCGCAAGTGATAGAAACCAAAGTTAAATTTACAAGGAAAAAAATAAGGAGGTCATTTATGGATTTTTATAATCAAAAACTCAGGTGTCACTACTGGGTTTAGAAATGGCTTGCTTCAAGAAGCCCGAATGATGTCCATTAGGACTTTGTTTCTCTCTGTTACCTGTCACTGGTTCCTCATGTGTTGACTCCATTCTCAGGCAGACTGTCCCTCCTGTGCTGGAATGATGGCTGCTACAGACAGACTGGGACAGTATCCCCAGTAAAAGTGAAAACTTCCATTTCTAGCAATTTCTGAAAAGTCCTAGGCCTGCCTCTGATTGAACCAATTAGTCACATAGCCATCTTTAATGTTCACAGGAGAATATTCTGAGAGGATTATGCTTGGGTCATTGAAGCAGGAGTCAGGTATGTTCCTTTCTCTAAACACAGGACTTAGAATAAAGGTGAGCTGATCTCCTAGATAAGATTGGGAGGCTGTTACTAGAAGAATGGTGAGTTGACACAGGAAGGCCAGTAATCACAGATGTACACTAGGGAGGCCAACCAGGATCTGAACCCAGGTTGTTTTTTTGTTACTATTATTATTGTTACTATTATTATTATTGTTACTAATCCAAGCTCGTGATAACAATATTATACTATATCCCCTTCAAGCGAAGTGCTCCTTTCTCTAAAAGTTTTTATCCATGGCTACTCTTACTCTCTCCTCAATAAAAATAGCATGTATATCTTGAAAGAAGTTGCTGGGGCTGATATCGAAGAGGTTACTGTCCATGTTCTTCTCTAGGATTCTGATGGATTCCTGTCTCACGTTGAGGTCTTTTATTCATTTTGAGTTTATCTTTGTGTACGGTGTAAGAGAATGGTCCACTTTCATTCTTCTACATATAGCTGCCCAGTTTTCCCAGCACCATTTATTGAAGAGACTGTCTTTTTTTTCCACAGTATATTTTTTCCTGTTTTGTCGAACATTATTTGACCATAGAGTTGAGGGTCCATATCTGGGCTCTCTACTCTGTTCCACTTGTCTCTGTGTCTGTTTTTATGCCAGTACCATGCTGTCTTGGTGATCACAGCTTTGTAGTAAAGCTTGAAATCAGGTAACGTGATGCCCCCAGTTTTGTTTTTCTTTTTCAACATTTCCTTAGCAATTTGGGGGTCTCTTCTGATTCCATACAAATTTTAGGATTATTTGCTCCAGCTCTTTGAAAAATACTGGTGGAATTTTGATCAGAATGGCATTAAAAGTATAGATTGCTCTAGGCAGTAAAGACATTTTAACAATGTTTATTCTTCCAATCTAAGAGCATAGAATGGTCTTTCATCTTTTTGTGTCTTCTTCAGTTTCTTTCATGAGTGTTCTGTAGTTCCTCGAGTACAGTTCCTTTACCTCTTTGGTTAGGTTTATTCCCAGGCATCTTATGGTTCTTGGTGCTATAGTGAATGGAATCGATTCTCTAATTTCCCTTTCTGTATTTTCATTGTTAGTGTATAAGAAAGCCACTGATTTCTGTACATTGACTTTTTATCCTGCCACGTTGCTGAATTGCGGTATGAGTTCTGGTAGTTTGGGGGTGGAGTCTTTTGAGTTTTTCATACAAAGAATCATGTCATCTACGGAGAGAGAGTTTGACTTCCTCATTGCCAATTTGGATACCTTTTATTTCTCTTTGTTGTCTGATTGCTGTTGCTAGGACTTCTAATTCTATGTTGAACAAGAGTGGTGAGAGTGGGCATCCTTGTCGTGTTCCTGATCTCAACGGGAAGGCTGCAGGCTCTTTCCCATTGAGGATGATATTTGCTGTGGGTCTTTCATAGATAGGTTTTATGAAGTTCAGGAATGTTCCCTCTATCCCAATACTTTGAAGCATTTTAATCAGGAACAGATGCTGGATTTTGTCAAATGCTTTTTCTGCATCAATTGAGAGGACCATGTGGTTCTTCTCTCTTCTCTTATTGATTTGTTCTATCACATTGATTGCTTTGTGAATGTTGAACCATCCTTGTAGCCCAGAGATGAATCCCACCTGGTCATGGCCTCTTCGGTATCACCACAGCAACTTCTTTCAAGATAGGTCTCCAAAGGCAAAGGAAACAAAAACGAAGATGAACTTTTGGGACTTCATTAAGATCAAAAGTTTCTGCACAGCAAAGGAAACAGTCAACAAAACAAAGAGGCAGCCCACGGAATGGGAGAATATATTTGCAAATGACAGTACAGACAAAAGGTTGATACCCAGTATCTATAAAGAATTCCTCATACTCAACACACACAAAACATAGAATCATATTAAAAAATGGGCAGAAGATATGGACAGACACTTCTCCAATGAAGACATACAAATGGCTATCAGACACATGAAAACATGTTCATCATGACTAGCCATCAGGGAGATTCATATTAAAATCACATTAAAATACCACCTTACACCAGTTAGAATGGCCAAAATTAGCAAGACAGGAAACAACATGTGTTGGAGAGGATGTGGAGAAAGGGGAACCCTCTTACACTGTTGGTGGGAATGCAAGTTGGTGCAGCCACTTTGGAAAACAGTGTGGAGATTCCTCAAGAAATTAAAAATAGAGCTTCCCAATGACCCTGCAATTGCACTACTGGTTATTTACCCCAAAGATACAGATGTCGTGAAAAGAAGGGCCATCTGTACCCCAATGTTTATAGCAGCAATGGCCACCGTCACCAAATTGTGGAAAAAACCAAGATGCCCTTTAACGGACGAATGGATAAGGAAGATGTGGTCCATATACACTATGGAGTATTATGCCTCCATCAGAAAGGATGAATACCCAACTTTTGTAGCAACATGGACGGGACTGGAAGAGATTATGCTGAGTGAAATAAGTCAAGCAGAGAGAGCCAATGATCATATGGTTTCACTTATTTGTGGAGCATAACAAATAGCATGGAGGACAAGGGAAGATGGAGAGGCGAAGGGAGTTGGGGGAAATTGGAAGGGGAGGTGAACCATGAGAGACTGTGGACTCTGAAAAACAATCTGAGGGTTTTGAAGGGGTGGGGGGTGGGAGGTTGGGGGAACCAGGTGTGGTGGGTATTAGAGAGGGCACGGGTTGCCTGGAGCACTGGGTGTGGTGTAAAAACAATGAATACTGTTACACTGTAAAGAAATTTAAAAAATAGCATGTATATAGTCTGAATCATTCCTTTCAACAAATTAAAATGCATTTTTGCAGTTGGTGCCTATTTCTTAAATTGAGAATAAAATATTGAGCATCTCAAGAGCAAAGACCATCTTTTCTTCCTCTTTTGGGTAGTGCATATTGCAGGTTGACTAATGTGAATCACAGCACAAATATCCTTCATGTACATTATGTTTTATATTCTACTTCTGAATTTAGTAATTACTGACTTCAAAATAATGAGAATCGTTTCTGTTCTAATAAGTTAACAAATAAGCATCCTTAGTCTTCATAGGATAACACACTCTAAAAAGCTGCTCAGATGCTTAATATCATGGACAGATGTTCTCAGAATTTAGGTGGCATTCTCAGGAAGATTATGATGTTTGTTGACGTTTATGAGCAAGTCTTATATCTTATATATACTTGCTGTTTTATATGTGTAGCTTTTTAAACAAAGAATACATTAAATATTTGAGAAATATTTTGTTTTTGTGGTTAGAATAAAGGTTTGGGCTCAGATAGGCTTAGATCCCAATCTTGATGTGGACTTAGATAATCTTAGTCACTGAGCTTTAAATTTTAAAATTTGAATGGATGTGGCAGGATTTATAAAATAATATATGTGAGGTGCCTGGCTCAGAGCACAGTGCATGTAACTGCCCAATAATAAATGGCTCCTTCCTTTTCTTTTCTATCCTTACTTTCCCTGTCATGTAATTGTTATGGCCATTTTAGCATACTTACACATACCTTCAAGCACCTGTCTGGGAGAGCAAAAGATGTCTTACAATATTTAGGCTACACATGAGTTCAGTGCTCACCTTGTAGAATACATTGCTGTTGCCATACTTGTGTCAGCATACCATGACCTTACTTAATTGGGAATGAAGAAGAGGAAGGTTGCCTAACCCTCATTTTTGTCCCTGGTTAATTATTTATTCAATATGAGACACTCACCTCCTCTTTGAATCTTGAAACAGATTTTTCTTAAATTACTCTAATGAACATTAACTTAACATCCGTTTTTGAGAGTCAGTCTGGGCTCACATCCCACTGATGCCCCTTACTAAGTCTTTATCTTGAGCAAGTGATCTCCTTTCTTCCTCTGTAGACTGCAGTGATCATAGTGCCTACCCAAGGGATGGTTATATAGATTTAAAGAATTAGATGTGTAAGGTGCTATGAGCAATACTCAATAAAAGTTAATACCTAGTCATCATTATCAAGTGTAATATGAAGATGAGTGAGAATTTGTTTTTATTCCCTAAGTATTCCCATCTAGTAATGGAGGGAAAGAGACATAATCCAGATAACTCTGGTTATCTAAACTGCATGCTAAAACAGAGGAAAGGGAATTCCAAAAATGGTTAGGAGGAAATTAATTTTTACCACAATTGCCCTTATCTATCTGAGGCACAGTGATCTTTTTCTACTGTTGAAGGATTAATAGAAAGTGATGTTATTACCTGTTTATTCCACAAAGTTTATTCTGTAGCATGTAGTCTTGAACTGTGTCACTTTTTACGTAGACCTGTTAATTATCCCCAAGTTGGTAGTTTCCTTCTCACCAGGATAAGGACTTGGACACTTGGACATTTGTTGGACACTTGGACATTTGTTGAACTGAGTTAGTAAAAATCATGTTTTAAGAAGGTAAGCAAGGAAATTTTGAATTTAGTAATAAGCTGGAGAGAACTAGTCTTAATTCATGGATATACAAAACCAAATCTTTGTAAGGAGACCCTTTTGCATTTGGATGGCTACAAATTTGGGGGTTCATTTTGAGCTGAACTATTAAAATAAGCAGAGATTGTTTCTGAATGTATGCAGCAAAGTTACTGTTGTTGAGTTTGCCCCTAGAATTAATTTTTTGGACGTTTCTAAGAAAATACTTTGATGTCATTTACATACAGACAAAATAGCAAAAGTTTGAATTAGATGGCACCTAGAGCAAATTCTGAGTCCTACTTCTCATGTGTGGATACTTTTCTGAGCCTCCAAATCTTTTTCCATAGGAATGGGGCTGTAATAATCACTTTACTTGTTATGAAAAATAAATATGATTATGCATAGGAAGGATTTATGTAACAAGGTCACAATAAATGGAACTAATAATAATGATAATCCTTTATTACTGGGGACAGTCACATTCATATTGTTTATCAGTTCAGAAATAGTTTTCTTTATAAGTTGTTGGACACCTGAGAATAGGTGCTGAGAACAAAGATTATTTCCACATAGAGCTGATTCCCCTAATGTATTTCTGTCTCTGAAAATTAAAGAATAACTTAAGTACTCTGAGGGGATAGTTCCATCTGTTCAATTTTTCGATCAAATAAGAAATGAAAAGAATGTATGGAGCACAGGGGACTCAGTAATGACTCCTCTGATGTCTTACTGCTTTTCTTCTTTTTTTACGATTAGACATTAAATTTTACAATTTTTTTAATCCTTCCCTAGCGCACTGACTATTACTAAAAATGAAAAGAGTGTAATCTAGAAATGAGAACAATCTGGAGCCATAATTTCAGTGTGACCTTGGGCCAGTCACTTAGATGAAATGTGTGCCTCAGTTTCCTCATCTAGAAAATGAAGACAATAATGGTATCTATCTTTTAGATTTGTTGCGGACACTAAATAAATTAATGGACACAAGGCCCCCTAATTAGCCCTTCACACATAGCACGTGTCATATACATGTTAACTATTATTGGTACTCTCTCTTCCTGAGTGAAATCTGTTTTCTATTCCTATATCTAACCCTAATATTTTTTTACGGCTTTCACAATTTTCCCCATACCCACAATATTTCTTTAAATTAAATTGAGTTTTTATTTAGCTTTATATTGAACATTTATACATAGAAGTAAAATCATGAATGTTTTTGTGCTTAATATATTTTTATCATTATACATGAAATAATATATATAACCTTGTAAGAAGTTGTCTGTGTTTTATATTCCCTTTCATACTGCCAGTATTATATATACCACATTTATTTACAGTTCTGTACCACTTGCTTGAACCTTCAAATTCAACTCCAGACTATCCATTTTCAATATTATACAAAACTAGGAATATATATTAAGAGAGAGCAAGAGAAAGAAATGTGCTATAAAATAAAGCCATACTGATTATAGCCATTTATTATTAAAGTCAATCTATGTTCTTATTGCTTATCTATTCAGAACTAATTTTCACTGTAGGTTGATTAGACACTTCAGTCCTGAGAACATAGAATGTTTGTCCATGAAATATAGTTTATATAGAGAAAACATACATACATATATATGTACCCATATACGTGTGTGTATGTGTATGTGAGGGAAAGAGAAGTGATAAAGCTCTAGTGAGACCTTAAAAGATGGGCAAAATGTGAATAGGCTATGGTGTACTTTTCTTTGGAACATCACATAGTTCATACTGGAAAATGTTTAATACTTGTGTCTATATGATGAACTTTAGCAGTAGTCATGAAAACACTCTTTAATGGTGATAAGTTACAGATTTATCATCTTAAACATCACTGTGGCATACAATCTGACCTTAAGAAAATACCAAGAAATTCTCTAGAAATAGAACTATAAAATGATAACCTCTTAGAATGACAGTTGTCTCTGTAAGGGATCAGCTAATTCTTTACATCTCTCAATAGACATCCATAGCTAACTATTGTTTAATTGGTGAATGTGGTGTGACCTAATCATCTCAATAACGTCCTTCTTCCAGAATGTTCATCTCTTGGATAATGGGAATGGGCCTGAGGAATAAGGAATTAATTGAAGAAAGATAATGAGCATGGTTTCAATCAGGCTGAGGAGAGAGATGATGGAATAGACAACTTAAATCTCAAAGTTCTGATTTATTTGCTTTATTAAAACAAAATTAATTAAAATTTTAAAACATTAAAATGATTATAAACATTAAATATGCAAATAAATATATTAATATGTAATATTTAATAAATTAAATAAATATTAAAATAAAATATTAATTAAAACAAAATATTAAGCATGACACCAAACTAGGTACTTGTATAGTACAGAGTTAAAAAGAGACAAACTTAAAAATGAAGCCTAGTCTCACTGCTTTCAATTAGAATCTGAGTAGGAAACATTCCACACGGTGTACAAAAAGATTGGAGATGCTTTCAAATGCCTTCCTTTCCATAGTCACTCCTTCTACTCTTCTTTGGTCAACTACAAGTTCACACCTTTATGTCATAAAACAGAGGAAGTGCCTTCCCCCAAATACCTTCAACTTGCTTATGCTAAGAAACAAAACAAAACAAATAGACAAATAAGAACAGAAGAGATAGTCCTCTGAAGTTACCATTTTCTTTTTAGCCAAGTGTGTACATGCATACAATAAATGTTGCCACTTAATTGACATGGTTACTTAATGGACATGGAGTTTTAGACAAAGTATGTGCTCTCTCTAAGTCTTGGGTTCCTAATAAGAAAATGGTGATACCAATGCCTACCACTTAGTGGTTTTTTTTTTTTTTAATTTATTGTTGTAAGAACACTGAACATGAGATCATCAACCCTCTTAACAAATTTTTTTTTCTTTTTAATATAATTTTTTATTTTTTATAAACATATATTTTTATCCCCAGGGGTACAGGTCTGTGAATCACCAGGTTTACACACTTCACAGCACTCACCATTTTAAAGTATACAATACAGTTTTGTTAATTACAGGCACAGTGATGTACTGGAAGATCTCTAGACCCTATTTATCTTGAAAATTTCATAATTGAATCTTTGTGCCCATTGATTAGCAACTCCCTATTTCATCCTCACCTGCCATCCCATCCCTTTAGAATCTACCATTTCACTCTCTGCTTCTGTGAGTTTGACTATTTCAGATACTTCATATAAGTGGACTCCTGTAGTATTTGTCCTTCTGTGACTGGCTCTTTCACTTAATGTCTTCACAGTTCATCTATGTTGCTGTATATGGCAGGATTTCCTTTCTTTTTAAGGCTGAATGATATTCTGTTGTATAAATTATCCATCAGTGGACAGTTTAGTTGTTTCCACAACTTGTCTATTCAGAATAGTGCTACAGTGACCATTAGGATGCTAACATCTCCTCAAAAATCCTGATTTCAATTCTTTTACATATGTACGCAGAGGTAGAATTGTTGAATCAGATATGGTAATGCTATTTTTGATTTTTTGAGGAACATCCATACTGTTTTCCATAGTGGCTGCACCATTTTGTATTCCCACCAGCTGTGCAGTATTATTTTTTGTCCATATCCTCACTAGCATTTGTTATCACTTGTCTTTTTAATGATAGCCATTTTAACAGGCATGAGATAATATCTCATTGTAGTTTTGATTTGTAGGTCCTTGATGACTGATGATGTTGAGCAATTTTTCATGTACCAGTGGCCATTAGTGTGTCTTCTTTGGACAGTTGGGCTTGTCATAAATTGCCCTTATTATGTTGAAATACATTTCTTCTACACCTTGTTTGTAGAGAGGTTTTTTTTTTTTTTTATCATGAAAGGGTATTGAATTTGTCAAATGCCTTTTCCACATTTATTAAAATTATCATGTGATTTTTGTCCTTCATTTTGTTAATGTTTGTTAATTAATTTCACATTAATTCACTTGCAAATGTTGAACCTTCAAGCATTCCAGGGATAAGTCACACTTGATCATAGTTTATAATTATTTTAACATGCTATTGAATTTAATTTGCCAATATTGAAGATTTTTGTATCTATATTCATGAAGGATATTGTCCTGTAATTATCTTTTCTTATATATCTTTGTCTGGCTTTTGTACAGGGTAATGCTAGCCTCAGAGAATGAGTTTGGAATTGCACCTTCCTCTTTAATTTTTTTTGGAAGCATTTGAGAAGTATTGAGGTTAATTCTTTCTTAAATGTTTAGTAGAATTGACCAGTGAAGCCATCTGGTGCTGGGCTTTTCTTTGTTGGGAAATTTTTGATTACCGATTCAATCTCCTTTCTTGTAATTGGTCTATTTAGATTTCCTATTTCTTCGTGATTCTGTCTTGGTTGGTTGTATGTTTCTAGGAATTTATTCATTCCTTTTAGGTTATAAATTTTCTTGGAATATAATTGTTCAGAGTAATCTCTTGAGATCTTTTTAAATTTAATTAATTTATTTTATTTCTGTGGCATCAGTTGCAATGTTTACTCTTTCATTTCTGATTTTGTTTGGGTCTTTTCTCTTTTTTTCCTAAATTTTTCAATTTCGTTTATCTTTTCAAATACCCAGCTCTTCATTTTGTTGAATTTTCTGTTTTTTTTTTTCCTATTCTTTATTTCACTTATCTCCAATCTTTCCATTCTTTTTTTTTTTCTTCTGCTAACTTTGGGTCTAATTTATTCTTTTTCCTGTTCCTTGGGATGTACAGTTAAGTTGTCTGAGATCTTTCTTCTTTTCTAATACAGGCAAATTTACCACTATAAACATCCTTCTTAGTACTACATTTGCTTCATCCTGTAGCTGATGGTATGTTGTACCTTCTTTTTCATTTGATCTCAAAATATTTTCTAGTTTCCCTTTTGATTTTTTTGTTTGATCCATTGGTTGTTCAAAGAGTGTGTGTTTAATTTTCACATATTTGTGAATTTTCCAGTTTTCTTTATGCTACTGATTTCTAGTTTTGTTCTGTTGTGGCTGGAAAAGACACTTGGAATTGTTGCATCTATCTATCTTTCTTTCTTTCTTTTTTTTTTTTTTTTTAAGTAGACTCCACACTAGAGCCCAACACGGAGCTCAAACCCACAACCCTGAGATCAAGACATGAGCTGAGATCAAGAGTCCGATGCTTGAGAGACCAAGCCACCCAGGGGCCCTGATTACAGTTTTCTTAAATTTGTTAAGATTTATTTGTAACCTAATATGTGATCAGTCCTGGAGAATGTTCTGTGCTCACTTGAGAAGAGTATATATTTTGCTGCTATAGGGTAGAAAGTTTTGTGTATATTCAATGCCAAAATGTACAGGAAAAAGACCTCTTTTGTCTAGTCACAGAATGCTCTCTACTGCATGTGTATATACGTGTGTGTGGGGAGGGTTCTTACACCAACCACTTCTATGATCTTGTTGGGTGTCCTATAATTCGACTTAGTTTTGACACTATTTACATGGAGTTAGCATCAGATCCCACAGGTTAAGGGCTCAGTCCTACAAGCCTGCTTCTTCTCACTTCAGATACCCATCACAACAAGTCCAGGTTGTCTATGCTTCTGACCAACCAGCTATAAATTGGATGTTCCCAAGACTCCCTCATCAAGTTTGATTAATTTGCTACAGTGGCTCACAGAACTCAGGAAATAATTTTGCAGCAGATTACTTATTTATGTTAAGGGGATATGATTCAGGAATAGTAATATGGAAGAGAGGCAGAGGGTACGATATGGGGAAAGGAGTGTGGAGTATCCATGCTCTCTCCAAATGTGCCACCATCTCAGCACCCCCACATGTTTACAATGCAAAGTTATCTAAACCCGGCCTTTTTGGGTTTTTACTGAGGTGCCATCAAATAGGCATGATTGATTAAATCATTGGCTCAGGTGATTAATATGTTTTAGAAGTGAGCAAAAGAAATGGTATGGATGGGTTTTGGCTTGTGTTCTTGTACTGTTAGCAAGGAACATCAGGTCCTGTGTTAAGTCCAGTTGCAATTAATATAAGCCCCAGGAGGTATCATATTTACATGTTCCACCAATGCCTGGGTCTTGCATTCCTTTAATATTTTACTAAAATTATGATATTTATCTCCCTTATTGTAAGGACACCTCAAATCTTTTTTTATAAAGTAGTAGGTAAAACCTGAGTAAATACTGAGGCTGTTTCAGAAATAATTCAGTTATGAGAGAGATGGGGCCATATTACTGATTATTTAAAAATGATGAAAAATTAAAAGAGTTACCATAGGACTTTGTGTACAGTCTGGATATCTTGAATATGAGAAAAGGCCTTTGGACTCAGGCAGGCATCTGCCACAGAGCAGTGGCAGCTTGAGAAAGCATATAGAATCCTGTGACATTCACAGATTTGAAGCCTTTTCTGTGTCATAGTTTGCTTTGGCAATTCAGTAAGCCAAGTTCAGAATCTCCTAAGACCACTAAACTCTCAGCCATAATTTGTTCCTCTCCATGGTGAAATTACCCATAATGCTAAAAGATACAATCCCCCCTTGATATGGTCATGAATTGACTAAATCCAAAGCCAACATAACTGACATGAAGTTTATCACTGTCCTTTCTAAGAGACTAAGCACTAGTATAAATCTCTAGACATGAAAAGACACAAGAAAATTATTTTTCAGAGTCTCTAATTAAACACAATATATTAGTTAAGTGCTACCGCTGAGATTTGTGCTGTAGGAGTACAGTTCAGAACTCCAGTGAGAGCTTTTTGGAGATCTTAAGAAAGAAATAAATTGCGTCAGAGAGAGCCTTACATTTCCGCAAAGAAAGTAATGGCAAGTGTTTGTAGAGACAAGAGAAGCTATAAATAGAATTTTGTTGTTGTTCTGAAAATGTAAGAGGAGGGTCTTTATTTTGCAGGGAGGCTCAAGAAACATTCTAAGGGCTGGAGAGAAAGTTCAGCCATTAAGTAGACAATAGCATTCTCCAGGTATGAACCCTCCAGACAGGAGTCTGGCCTATTTAAAGTAGAGGAACCACAACACCCTTTTCAACATAGTCATGTCATGTAATTTCTTCTGCTTTCAGACATGTCTTTACTAACTTACTACAGTCACTAACAGAATAAACACCCCTTACTCATCTTTTCTTTCCCTTTATCAATAATATTGAGATGATTCTTTGTAGCTTCCTTTAGTCCAGACTTTAAGTGTTCCTCCTCCCTGAACTCATGTCTTTTATTCCCATAATAATAGTATGGGAAGACACTTCTTTATTAACTTTCTATAGGAGCTGAAGTTCCCATTGGGCCATAATTGCTAACCAGAGTTGAATCCCCCATGAAAATATATGAATAAAAGTAGAAATGTTATAGGCCGATTTTTTAAAAAGTCTTTTGCCAGCTCTTGCTATGTTTTATGAAGAGATGCTGGCATATTCAGTAAATCTCAGCTGGCTGTTGTCCAGGAGAAATTATCACCAGCCCTTTGAAGGATCTCTGGCTTCTCCTTAGGAAAGGGAGGGGAGGAAGAATCATTCTGGTTCATTCTGTTGTGCATTATACATTAAATTAAAATATATGTTTCACCCATTTAGCAGTCTGAATAATAAAAGCTGTATACAGCTGCAACAACTCTGCTCTATGCATTTTAATGACTGATTTGTGAATATACTAGAATTATAGCTGCTATTCAAATATTTTCCTTTTTTAAGAAGTCACAAATCCCTCCCTTTAAAAATGCACAGACAAACACTTTATAATCTTTTAATAATTTGTACTAAAGGGTTTTAAAGCTTAGAATATGTGGAAATTATTTGTTTTAGGACCAGTAAATATAATGGGCTTGTCAATATGGTATTCAAATAACTGTCAAAATATTTGGAGTGTCTCCAACGAAAGAAACCTAACTCGATTTTTGCATTCAAATGAATTCTAAATAGAAAAAGTGATATACAGTTCAAAAGGAAGCATTAGACTATAAAGCACCTTTCCATTTCTCTAAGGAATTGTGATCTACTGCTCAAATAGACTTTTAAATGGTTGCTGAGTTTTCAGACTTCTCAGATGTTCAGACTTAAATCAGTTTGAACTAGTTAAGTAGAGTCACAATTAGAATTGTAATTTCTTTTCTTTCCATTTTTAACCAATTGTGAAGAAAACTAATAAAATTGGGAAATGAACATCTGCATCCTTTAGTATGGTAACTAGGTCTTAGAAGGGTGAAACAATGCTTTATTAACCTCCAGAGGTATTTTGCTAAGTGGAATGCCAGTTTTGACATAGGAGCTCTGTACTTTTTTTTTTTGACTTTTAATTTTTTATTTTTTATAAACATATATTTTTATCCCCACGGGTACAGGTCTGTGAATCACCAGGTTTACACACTTCACAGCACTCACCAAAGCACATACCCTCCCCAATGTCCATAATCCCACCCCCTTCTCCCAAACCCCCTCCCCCCAGCAACCCTCAGTTTGTTTTGTGAGATTAAGAGTCACTTATGGTTTGTCTCCCTCCCAATCCCATCTTGTTTCATTTATTCTTCTCCTACCCACTTAAGCCCCCATGTTGCATCACCACTTCCTCATATCAGGGAGATCATATGATAGTTGTCTTTCTCTGCTTGACTTATTTCGCTAAGCATGATACGCTCTAGTTCCATCCATGTTGTTGCAAATGGCAAGATTTCATTTCTTTTGATGGCTGCATAGTATTCCATTGTGTATATATACCACATCTTCTTGATCCATTCATCTGTTGATGGACATCTAGGTTCTTTCCATAGTTTGGCTATTGTGGACATTGCTGCTATAAACATTCGGGTGCACGTGCCCCTTTGGATCACTACGTTTGTATCTTTAGCTCTGTACTTTTTGTGTGATGACCCATAAAGTACAAACTGGGAGTTTTCTCTGATGGGTTCCACAAACCAGGGGATTTAGATTCAACTTATAAAAAAAGAAATGACATGTTATGACAAAGGTTAATAATATAACATTCTTAATTTCTCATAGAAACTTACAAAAGTGTCTATTAGCTAAGCAGCCAAAAGCTTAGGATGCTTATGATCGATGTAAGGAAATTCCCAGTAATTTGCCATTAATTCAGAAGTACATTCTTAGGTTGGAAACATGAGAGTAAAACATGTTCTCTGGGATCTTTGGGAGAGTAAATGAAAAGAAGTAGTCCCTCTTATCATTTGCTCATTTCAGCCTCAAATTACTCTGTCTCTTCACACTGTCCCCAGAATCTCATTTTGTAAAAGCATCATTTCAAAAAATGTTCTTGAATATTTTTAAAAGCTAGAAAATAATGTTTTATTTCTGAATATGTTAGTGGTTTATAGCAGTGGTTCAGACTTCCATCTTCCTAAGAAGTCTTTTGTATCTGTAAATTGATCTAAATATCCATTATGAGGATTCACTTAGAAATGCCCATTTGGAATTATTGTTCTGGAACAGAGATCATTAAACTTTTTCTGTGAAGGGCCAGAGAATAAGTCATTTGGGCTTTGGGGACTCTGTCTGTGACCATAACTCAACCCTGCCATTTAGTGCAAAGGGAACCGTAGACAATATGTAAACATGTCTATGGCTGGTGTATTTGGCCCATTGCTCTTCTAGGGCCATGATTCCCAACTGGTGCTTATATTTGATGGGGTGGGAACTTTGGAAGTTCATTTGATGATAAATATTGAGAGAATCTGTACTGGAAACTTTCATCATTTTTCCTAACAAGTGTTAACAGGAAATTCTTTTTTCCCCCCTGAAATAATAATTTGGTGGGGGGTCTGTAGTTCATTAAAAATGCACAAATAATATAAATGATGTATAAATAATATACATCATTAACATGTATAATATAAAACAGTGGTATCTAATAGAAATGTCTTATGAGACACATATGTGTTTCAAATTTTCTAGCAGCCACATTAAAAAAACCAAGCACTGTGTCACCAAGCAAAACACATCTGTAAGGCCTCCACTGGTATCCAGGCCTCTTGGTTTACAGTCTCTGGCTCCACATATTAGCCTAAAGATACGTGGCTGTTCCAAAAGAATTAACATTTTTGGATTATAGCAGTTTAGTCTTGTCTGATCTTTGCCAGTCTTGGGGATCAGGTGATATGTAAGTCCAGCCTCACTCTCCCTTTGCCTTTTTGTCCTAAGGGGTGGTGGTGTGGGGGTGATCCTGCTTGAATCTGTCAAAATTCCCTTTGCTGGTAACTCTGTCCTTGTTTACCAAGAAAAAATGCCTATCTACAAAGCCTTCCTAATCTCTTGCAAATGTTCCTAGCCATACAGATCCACAAAGCCAAAATTCAAGAAGCTCTGAAATGAAAAGCTTTTTAAACTCATCTGGTAATAAATTTTACCCAATTTGAATTCGTTTGTGAGTGAAATTTGACTTTGCTGGGTGTGAGTCTGTTTATAGGTGTTTATTTAGCTAACAAATGTGGAAATTCATACTGTAGTTATATTGATGTTTTTGAGTATAGGTGCTGTCAGAGAGCCCACTGGGATGATTGTGTAATATATCAGGTTCATACCATGTTATCATTCTAATATCAGAAAAGTTATGAAACACATCTGGTTCCAACAGTGCCTTTATTGGTGGACCTTTATTACTACTAGTAGAAGTAGTAGTAGTAAATAGTTATTTAACACTAAATATGCTCTAGGTACTTTATATATTTTAACTGCCTTATTCTGTACAACTGTCCTATATTAGGTAAGTATTATTATTATAACATTCTTTTATAGGTGTGAAAAGTAAGGTATAGTGGAGTTAGGTAACTTGCCCAAGGCCACACAGTTCCAGAGTGACCCCACTAAGTAATGTCAGTAATCAAACCCAGGCAGTCTGGGTTTGAGTCTTTAGCGCTGTGCAAAAGCCTCTCTCAGTCTTTGTTATGGGACCCCCTTACTTGACATTTAATATGTTAACATTCTGTCTCCTGAACTAGAATTCCTGCTCCTTTAAGGCAGAGATTTTCTCCCTGATGCTTTCTACCTGGAAAAGCTGAACGTAGTAGCTTTATAGCAAAGAATCCTTAGGTTAAAGGATTTTGGGGAATTTACTATATAAATTCTGTAGATTATGTTCTCTTTTTCTCTACTACAAAGCTTATTTAACTTTGCATGACTTGACAATTTCTAAACTCTCTAAACTCAGCCTCTGTCCCCGAAAATAAGCACAGACACAACCATGTATGTTATTACTTCAACTACAAAGAAGGTGAGTTTTGTTTTTGGAACCCATGTGTTAAATGTTTACTCTGAAGCTATGTAGTATATAAAATCTGTGTATGTCGTACCTCAGTTTATCCCCTTTAGCTTCTGGGAGGGAGGATGCTATTATTATTCTCCTGGTACACATGGAGATTGGGAGATGTGTCATCATGATGCTAGGAAGTGGTGAAAACATTTTATAATTTCGGTGGTTTGACCTCAGAGCCCATATTCTTCCTTGTTTTCCTTCTTTGCCTCTCCCTTTCTTCAGAGACTGCTTTCTAGGATGCTGCTAGTTACGTTTCTAAGACAAATCACTTTCTAACTTCAGTCTTTCTTTCTTCTCACATCTCTTACCCCTCCAGGTTACCTTGGAGGACTTGAGAGTCTTGGAATATTTCATCCCCTCGTCATAGATAGTAGACACAACTCATTAATTCTCATAACAATATTATGGATTTGGGCTATTGATGTTTCCATTTAACAGATTCTGGGCAGAATTGAGACCCACAGACATTAATTTACTGAAATTCACATAGATAATTTGTGGCTGAACTGGAATTCAAGCACAGGCCATCTGATGGCAAATCTCACACCCTAAAGCCCGTATTACCCTGACTCTCACTGAATTAGTTTCTATTATCTCATCGCTCTAAGAGCAAAGTATAAGTTACTCAAAGGAAACCCTAAAATAACTCATGGAACTTCTTTTAATCAAACTTCTTGATTGACTCAGTGAAGAAACATGACCTTAATTGAATATTCTTCTCAGATTCACTAGGGGTATTTTTTTGGTCTTTGCTTATTTACTATGTGCTTCTGTTCAGCCTATACATTTCATTTTCAAAGCCAGAGTCACTTTCCATTTAATCGTATTTATCAGCAAAACAGTCCAAGTCACTAAGATAAAAACTAAATGAAATAAGAGGACAAAGGTTGAATAAAAAAGTTTTGAACAAAAGCCCTTTGACCACAAATGGATGCCAGATTGGGGATTTGTTTTTCTAAAGTGATTAATCATAGCAATCACAATAAACAGTAATGCACATTTGCATGTCACCTCTTCATGTATTAAACAAAGATCACATCAACCCAGCCCCAACTCATTCTGTTTGACTGTTGGAATATTTTTTAAGGAACATTACTATAGTTTTAAAAAGTCTTGATGAGCTCTCTGACTGATTGAAGTTTCAAAGAAGAGCAGGAGGCTTTTTCCTTTCCTTGGGCTTAAGTCTCGTGGGGATGTTTCCAGATCTTTAAATAAGTTCCTCCAAGGGAGAAAAACTCCAGCACTTACAACATGCAACCTCAGTGCCTGGGGACTCCCTGTCACCTCATGGTTGGAAGTGTTTGGTGAGCTATGCAGATCACGAAGATTGGGTAATAAAAACTCACCACCATCCAACCAGGGAAATCTATTACTCACCTCTTCTATTAATAGAGTTAGAGCTTCGATTTCACACTGCAAAAAGCTCAGATTTATTTTGCTTACTTGAATCTCAAAGCTTGAGTGGTCTCCGATTTGGGAAATGTAAATTCTGCTTCCCTTTAAACTAAATAATAGTCCTATTTATAACACTTGTCATAGCCTTTATACTCCTTTTCTGCATATAAAATGCTGCAATACATATACCTACTCTAATGTTTCTAGTAGGGTATGTTTAGCAAACTGATTTATTAGAAAATAGGAAAAAAAGAACCATGCTCACCTGGGAGTAGGGGCAGGTTTGGAGAACTGTTGACCATTCCACCCACTTATAAATGAGAGGTGGAAATCCATCCTGTTCATTTATCATTCAAATGGAGCCTTTTTTGTTGTTGAGCTGTTTGATTTGATAGCAGGGATGTGCTGAGGGTTTTGTTTTAAGATAATTCCATTTCTCAGGATGCCTCCTACCTTTTGTGTATCTATCATTTAGAAAAACGGTAAGTAGAAGCTAAAGCAGCTAGTAGTCAATTCCAGTTCCCATTTTTATCTGTGGAAGACAGTTTCTCTGTTAAAATGGTAACAGCTAAATGCAAAACTATCCTAACCAGCCATTGGGTGGCACTGTTGCTCCACTGAGTTCTTGGTTAAAGACCATTTCTCTTATACGGAAAAAAGGAAAAGAAATGAAAACTTGATTTCATCTCAAGGAAAGCATTGTTTAACTAAAACAATTGGCGATCCTCTGCTTCTTTGATTCTTTTAGTCCTCTAAACCATCCTTTGACCCAGGAATGACAGGTAGGTGTTAACTGAAATGCTAAAAACAACTGTTTAATGGATGCTACCTGGAGACTTGTGTTGAGAAGGATTCTGATGCTATATCCCAAGCTAATGGTTGAGAATATTATAGGCTGATTAATAGTGTCTGCTGTGGGCAAAGAATTTTGGAATAGTGGCATACTTGCCATTCATGCTTTAGCCTGTATTTTGAATTCTACATACTGAGGACTTACAATAAGAATAAATTCTGTACTACTATTGGGACTAGTTACAGAAAATATGAGTGGAATATTAAAAAATGTTAGAGTAGTGACAGGTGATATGTTGAGAGTCAGAACATTGGAGCGTATTGTTAATCCTTGATAATGTATACATGGCCTGAATTGTTAAATGTCCTCTATTCTGGCCTCCCCTAATCTATCCAGAATTTTAAAGACTGTGAGAAAATGGGGTCATTACCACAAGAAGGTTAATAGTTTTTGGCTGACTGGTGCTACAGGTTGGAAACCAAAAAAAGCTATCTTTATCACAATATCAGAACTTCAAAGCCCAGTGTGTACCCATCTTAGAGTTAAAAAAAAAAATGCTATGTTTATTTGATTTCAGATCTATTGTGTCTTTAAGGTTCACCATGAAAGAAACTATTACTGCCACATATGTATGATTCTATGAGACATTAAATATTTCTCTACCTCCCCTAAAAAAATCTTATAGTTCTCTTTGACACTGAAGTATATATTGAATGGGTCATGCAGTAATGTTTTCTGTGTTGATGAAAATGATCCATATTTTGCTGTCCAATAAGGTAATCATTAGCCACAAGGGCATAGGCCACTGGGCACTTGAAATATGGCTAGTGTGATTGAGGAACTGTATTTTTATTTTTTATGTAATTACAATTAATATGAATGCTAATGTAAAGAGCCAAATGTGGCTACTTGCTGTTGTATTGGACAATGAAGTTCTAGCCATTGCAGAAATTATTAATGTTGGAGTTTGAAGAATATGAAACCTATTAAAATGAGGCAGCTATCATATAAGCCCAATAATGCCCAGCGAGGGTAGTTAAGGATTATTAAGCATTCACTATGTGTATGGAGCTGTTCTAAACATTTTACATATTTAATCTAGTCAACAACATGTGTTTAAAAGCTTTTATCCCCTTATAGATGAAAATATTTATACCAAAGTGATAAGAACTAAAATATAGGTAGGTCCTCACCTGAGTGTGTTAGTCCTTATACTGACTGATAATTTTGTTTCCTTTCCAACAAATATTGTTTAAATGTGTATTCTTTCTTTTTTTAATTTAGAAAGGGAATTGGGTTTGTTGTTGGAAGAGGCAGAGAAGGATGGCCTTGGCATCTCAGACCCCACTCTGTAAACAAGAGTTCTCTTTAGAAAGTAGTGTGATGGCCTGTATGTTCCTTCAGAGCCCCATCATCGTCTCTCCCATCTAAGTAGCTTATTGAAGTGCTCCCTCTAACTAAACAAACTCCTTTTCTGGGAGCTTTTCTGGAAAATACAATTTCTTCCAACTTATTGCATTTACAGTGTTGTTCTAACATGTTTTATATATATCAGTGTCCTGGGTAATCATCCGTACCTGTCTCAGGGGAGTATACAGCTAAGGTTCTGCTTTACCCAGAGGATGGCAAAGCTTTATTCTATGGCAGGAAATTAGTGAAGTTTTCTGTGTTAGACAGAATAATGCCTTCCCCACCAAAGATGTTCATGTCTTAATTCCCAGAACCCATGAATATATTACTGTACATTGCAAAAGGAGCTTTGCGTGTGTGATAAAATTAAAGATTTTGAGATGGGAAGTTTAATCTGGTTTATATTGGGTGGGACTGATATAATCACAAAGTACCTTATAAGACAGAGGCATAGATTAAAGAGGAGAAGGCAGTATGATAATGGAAGAGAGATGAGAAGATGTACCTTGATGGGTTTTAAGATGGTGGAAAGTGCCAAGACACAAAGAATGTTGGTGGCATCAAGAAACTGGAAAAGGAAAGGAAAAGGATTCTCCCCAAAAGCCTACACACTTGTTCTGAACTTGTCATTTCTAGAATAGTGAAGTAATAAATTTGTATTGTTTTAAGTTATTTGCCTCAGCAGGATTAGTAAGCTAATGCAGCTTCTTAGAAGGGTGATTATTGAACAGTCTTAAAGGACCGACCGGCATTGTCAGAGAAAAGACAGGTATTCAGCCAGAGGAACAAGCAAATTAAAAGGCACAGAGCTCCAAAAAAGCAGTCAGTGCATTCAAAAAGTGTGTATCTCAGGTAGCCTAAAGTTTAGGTTTGTCTCAGGAAAGTAAGAGGCAGAGTTCTGGTGTCATTGCCAGAATTCTGTCGTACAGAAAGGGGAAACTTCTGGTTTCAGTGTTGATCACTAGCATTATGAGACCAATACGGGTGCCATGCTTTCCTCTTCTGGACCACATGTGGACCTCTGGAGTCTCCTGTGGTTTTGCTCCATGTATGTTTCTAGCCACAGAGATCAAGAAAAAAAAAAATCCATAAATATTTGCTACAGTGTGAAGGATTCAGAATAATGGTCACCATTAAAGAATGTGAATGAAACACAAAGCCTATTACTCAAACAGGATTGTCTCTTACTTGTATCTGAGTAGGTGATATGATTTATACAAATAGGATGGCAAATTTGGGCCTTGTAAGGGTTGTTCAGTGACTCTGCTCCGTGTGATTTTCTCTAAAGTCCAGGGAGTAAAGTTGTCTCAGGATAAGAAAATTATTTGTTTTTACAGCCTGAAATATGTGCTGTCACATTTGATCATTTAAACTTTCCTGGCACTCAAGTGCTGATGTGAGTATTGAAGATCTTAATAGTAAAAGTAAAAAGAATATTTACATAGCTCATAAAAGGATACTCTGTACTTCCTTTGTGCATTTTACAGCTCTTCATCACAGTGCAGAGTGGATTCCATGATGCACTAAGTTTTATATGATCTCTGACTTGCACCATAGTCAGATGACCACCCCAGCTTTAAAACTTCTTGAAGTTTGATATGAAAATGAAACTTCTTCCTTAAATTTCAATAAATCCCCCAAATGTTACACAAATTGAAAAATACCCCTGTCAAAAGACTATCAGATAACACCTCTCATTCCTAAGGACTATTTGTAAGCATATAGAAACATCCAGAAAGAAGTAATAAATTGTTCTAGTACACTATTGTGGCAGCCATTAATAAATCAATATGAAGGGGAGTTCTGAAGGGCAAAATGTTGCTGTCGGTGGGTGTCCGATTTAATTTTTCTCTAAATTAATATTTCGAATATGATAAGTGAGCTGGCAGGAACAGATTTCATGATTAATTCTATGGAGTCAAAAATGCTTTGATGGCACTTTAATAGCTGCTCCACTGATCTAAAAGTTCCTGAAAGGGGTTCACGTGGGTAGGCTCGCAAATTGCATGGTAATGTGGATCCCACCCAAGGAGGAGATTTACTTTTTATTTTCAAATCTCTGGCATACCTTGGGATTGATGTGTTTCATCATCCAGGCAGAGACATTTTTATAGCATTTTGAGCCATGGCTGAATGATACATGTGGTATGAGTGAGCAGAAAGTGCCATTAGAACCCTTCTGTAAGTCCTGCCTCTCTGCAGCCACATAAATCAGCTTCAGTGGAATCATTGCTCCCCTGAAAATGAGGGTTCCTACAATAAAAATATTCTATTTCAGCAGGGCCAGTGAATACACACAACCTGACCTCACCAGTGAGAAACAAGAACGGAACCTAGGTGCCTGCTTTAGGGTCAACACTGACATGTAATTGTTACTAGCATGGTAGGCCTATGTTCACATGAACTGAGAGGCTACTCCTGAAATTCTGTGTTTGTTAAGTTTATTGAGTGTATCAAGAGTTTTGCAAAATGATGCAACTTTAAGGATATAGGCAGCACAGTACCTACACACATGGAGCTTGTGTTCTGATTTGTGAGGCAGATATATTAACACACCGTATGCAGGAGGGCTGAATGGAGAATTGAATAAAATGCTTCAGAACCATAGGGGAGAATGGAATTAGCTTTGTCTGTGGCTTCTGTGTTTTATCTAAGTCTTATAGAATGAATAAGACTGTGATGGGGTTATACCTGTATTTTAAGCAGAGAAAATAGAAGAGAAATTGTGAAAATACTTGGCATATTTGGAATGTGGTAGGTTTTTCAGCATGATGAGAGCACAGGGGTTTAGAGGAAGAAAGGAGATAGGACTAGAAACTTAGTTTGAATTCAGTGAAGGGTTTTGAATGTGATATTAAAGTGAGCCATATTCCTGGGCAATGGAGATTCACAATTTTACTTCAAAAATAGTATTTGCTCTTGAGAATTCCACAGGAGAGAACCTGCATTACAGTCTTCTTTCATTAAGTTCCAAGAGAATCACAATGAGCACCAAATTTTTTATCCTTCCTACCTTCCTTCCTTTATTTATATTTTTATTAACCTATAATGTATTATTTGTTTCGGGGCACAGGTCTGTGATTCATCAGTCTTACACAATTCACAGCATTAACTATAGCAAAAACCCTCCCCAGTGTCCAGCACCCAGCCACCCTGTCCCTCCTACCCTCTTCCCCTCCAGCAACCTTCAGTTTGTTTCCTGAGATTAAGATTCTCTTATGGTTTGTCTCCCTCTCTGTTTCATCTTGTTTTGTTCTTCTCTCCCATCCCCATGATCCTCTGTCTTGTTTTTCAAATTCCTCATAATAGAGAGGTCATATGATAATTGTCTTCTCTGATTGACTTATTTTGCTTAGCATAATACCCTCTAGTTCCATCCTTGTTTTTGCAAATGGCAAGATTTCATTTTTTTGATGGCTGCATTATTTTCCATTGTATATATATACACCACATCTTCTTTATCCATTCATCTGTTGATGGACATCTAGGTTCTTTCCATAGTTTGGCTATTTTGGACATTGCTATTTTAAACATTGGAGGGCACGTGCGCCTTCAGGTCCCCATTTGTATCTTTAGGGTGAAGACCCAGTAGTGTAATTACTGGGTCATAGGGTAGCTCTATTTTCAACTTTTTGAGGAACCTCCACACTGTTTTCCAGAGTGGCTACACCAGCTTGCATTCCCACCAACAGTGTAGGAGGGTTCCCCTTTCTCCACATCCTCATCAACACCTGTCATTTCCTGACTTGTTAATTTCAGTCATTCTGACTGGTGTGACGTGGTATCTCATTGTGGTTTTGATTTGTATTTCCCTGATGCCAGGTGAGGTTGAACACTTTTTCATGTGTGTGTTGGTCATTTGGATGTTTTCTTTGCAGAAATGTCTGTTCATGTCTTCTGCCCATTTCTTGATTGGATTATTTGTTCTTTGGGCATTGAGTTTGATAAGTTCTTTATAGATTTTGGATACTAGCCCTTTATCTGATATGCCATTTGCAAATATCTTCTCCCATTCTGTTGGTTGACTTTTGGTTTTGTTGACTCTTTCCTTTGCTGTGCAAAAGCTTTCGATCTTAATGAAGTCCTAATTGTTCATTTTTGCCCTTGATTCCCTTGCCTTTGTTGATATTTCTAGAAAAAGATGCTGAGGCTGAGGTCGAAGAGATTGCTGCCTCTGTTCTCCTGAAGGGTTTTGATGGATTTCTGTCTCACATTGAGGTCTTTCATCCATTTTGAGTTTATTTTTGTGTGTGGTGTAAGGAAATGGTCCAGTTTGATTCTTCTGCGTGTGGCTGTCCAATTTTCCCAACACCATTTGTTGAAGAGACTGTCTTTTGTCCATAGGGCATTCTTTCCTGCTTTGATGAAGGTTAGTTGAACATAGAGTTAAGGGTCCATTTCTGGGCATTCTATTCTATTCCACTGACCTATGTGTCTGTTTTTGTGCCAGTATCATACTGTCTTGATGATGACATCTTTGTAATAGAGCTTGAAGTCTGGAAATATGATGCCACCAGCTCTACTTTTCTTTTTCAACATTCCTCTGGCTATGCAGGGTCTTTTCTGGTTCCATACAAATTTTAGGATTATTTGTTCCATTTCTGTGAAAAAAGTTACTAGTATTTTGATAGGGATTGCATTAAATGTGTAGATTGCTTTAGGTAGCATAGACATTTTCACAATATTTATTCTTCCAGTCCATGAGCATGGAACATTTTTCCATTTCTTTATGTCTTCCTCATGTTTTTTTCATGAGTATTCTATAGTTTTCTAAATACAGATTCTTTGCCTCTTTGGTTAGATTTATTCCTGGGTATCTTATGGTTTTGGATGCAAATTCTAAATGGGATCAACTCCTTAATTTGTTTTTCTTCTGTCTTGCTGTTGGTGTATAGACGTGCAACTGATTTCTGTGCATTGATTTTATATCCTGATACTTTACTGAATTCCTGTATGAGTTCTAGCAGTTTTGGGGTGGAGTCTTTTGGGTTTTTCACATAAAATATCAAATCATCTGTAAAGAATGAGTTTGACTTCTTCTTTGCCAATTCATATGCTGTTTGTTTCTCTTTGTTGTCTGATTACTGAAGCTAAGGCTTTTAATACTGTGTTGAATAGCATTGGTGATAGTGGATATCCTTGCCATGTTCCTGACCTTAGGGGGAAAGCTCTCAGTTTTTCCCCACTGAGAATGATACTTGCTGTGGGTTTTTCATAGATGGCTTTGATGATATCGTACCCTCTATGCCTACACTGTGAAGAGTTTTGATCAAGAAAGGATGCTGTACTTTGGTAAAGGCTTTTTCTGGATCTGTTGAGAGTATCATGTGGTTCATTTCCTTTCTTTTATTAATGTATTGTATCACATTGATTAATTTGTGGATGTTGAGCCAACCTTGCAGCCCAGGAATAAATCCCATTTGGTCATGGTGAATGACCCTTTTAATGTACTGTTGGATCCTATTGGCTAGTATTTTGGTGAGAATTTTTGCATCTGTGTTCATCAAGGATACTGGTCTGCAATTCTTTTTGATGGGGTCTTTGTCTGGTTTTGGGATTAAGGTAATGCTGGCCTCATAAAATGAGTTTGGAAGTTTCCCCTCCATTTCTAGTTTTTGGAAAGGTATCAGAAGGATAGGTATTATTTCTTCTTTAAGTGTTTGGTAGAATTCCTCTGGGAAGCCATCTGGCCCTGGGCTCTTGTTTGTTGGGAGATTTTTGATGACTGCTTCAATTTCCTTACTGGTTTTGGGTCTGTTTAGGTTTTCTTTCTTCCTGGTTCAGTTTTGGTAGTTTATATGGCTCTAGGAATGCATCCATTTCTTCTAGATTGTCTAGTTTATTGGCATATAGTTGCTCATAATGTGTTCTTATAATTGTTTTTCTTTCTTTGGTGTTGGTTGTGATCTCTCCTCTTTTATTTATGATTTTGTTTATTTGGGTTCTTTCTCTTTTCTTTTTGATTATCTGTCCAGGGGGTTGTCAACTTTATTAATTCTTTCAAATAACCAGCTCCTACTTTTATTGGTCTGTTCTACTGTTCTTTTGGTTTCTATTTCATTGACTTCTGCTCTGATCTTCATGATTTCTCTTCTCCTGCTAGGTTTAAGCTTTCTATGCTATTCTTTCTCCAGCTTCATTTGGTGTAGGGTTAGGTTGTATAGTTGAGACCTTTCTTGTTTCTTGAGAAAGGCTTGCATTGCTATATATTTTTCTCTTAGAACTACTTTTGCTGCATCTCAAAGATTTTGAACAGTTGTGTTTTCATTTTCATTTGTTTCCATGAATTTTTTAAATTCTTTAATTTTCTGGTGGACCCTTTAATCCTTCAATATGATGCGCTTTAGCCTCCACGTATTTGCGTTTTTTTCCTCTTGTGCTTGGGTTCTAGTTTCAAAGCATTGTGGTCTGAAAATATGCAGAGAATGATCCCAGTCTTTTGTTACCAGTTGAGACCTGATTTGTGACTTAGGATGGGATCTATTCTGGAGAATGTTCCATGTGCACTAGAGAAGAATATGTGTTCTGTTGCTTTGGGATGGAATTATGTGAATATATCCGTAATGTCCCTCTGGTTCAGTGTGTCATTAAAGGATTTATTTCCTTTTTGATCTTTTGCTTAGATGATTTGTCCATGTCAATGGGGGGAGTGTTAAAGTCCCCTACTATTATTGGATTATTGTCAACGTGTTTCTTTGATTTTGTTATTGTTTATATAGTTGGCTGCTCATATGTTAGGGGCATAGATATTTACAATTGTTAGATCTTCTTGTTGGACAGACCCTTTAAGTATGATAGTATCCATCCTCATCTCTTTTTGTAGTCTTTGGCTTAAAATCTAATTTATTTGATATAAGAATCGCCACTCCAACTTTCTTTGGATGTCTGTTAGCATAGTAAATGGTTTTTCACCCCCTCACTTTAACTCTGGAGTTATCTTTGAGTCTAAAATGAATTTCTTGAAGATAGTGTATTGATGGGTCTTGGTTTTTTTTAATCCATCCTGATACCCTGTGTCTTTTGATTGAGGCCTTTAGCCCATTTAAATATTGAAAGATATGAATTTAGTGCCATTGTATTGCCTGTAAGGAGACTGTTATTGTATATTGTTTCTGTTCCTTTGTGGTCTGTTACTTTTAGGCTCTCTATTTGCTTAGAGGACCCCTTTCAATTATTTCCTTTAGGGCTGGTTTGGTGTTTGAAAATTCTTTTAGTTTTTGTTTGTCCGGGAAGCTTTTTTTTCTCCTTCTATTTTCAATGACAGCCTAGCTGGATATAGTATTCTTGAGTGCTTATTTTTCTTGTTTAGTGCTCTGAATATATCATACCAGTCATTTCTGGCCTGCCAAGTCTTATTGGGTAGGTCTGCTGCCAATCTAGTATTTCTACTGTTGTAGGTTACAGATGTCTTGTCCTCAGCTGCTTTCAGGATTTTCTCTTTGTCTCTGAGACTTATAAGGTTTACTACTACCTAGTTTACTACTAGGTAGGTGGTATCACTTATCTCTTGAATTCTCTCCTTGTGGTGCAGTAGTTGTTCATCTCTCTTTTTCTCAGCACCTTTATTCTCCATCATTTGGTCTTCTGTATCACTAATTCCTTCTTCTGCCTCATTTATCCTAGCAGTAAGAGTCTCCATTTTTTATTTCACCTCATTAATAGCATTTTTTATTTCAACTTATTAAATTTTAGTTCTTTTATTTCTCCTGAAAGGGATTCTTTAGTATCTTCTATGATTTTTTTCAAGCCCAGCTAGTATCCTTATATTGTCATTCTGACCTCTAGTTCCTACATCTTACTAATTTCCATATTGATTAGGTCCCTAGGAGTCATTACTGCCTCTTGTTCCTTTTTTTGAGGTCAGTTTTTCCATCTTGTCATTTTATCCAGATAAGAATAGATAAATGAGAGAACAAAATGCTGAAAGGATAACAACAACCCCAGAAAAATATACACTTCCAGAAAGTGGTCACTTTTCTGTTCATAGAATTACTGCTATTCTCCTCTTCGATGTCCTGTTGAGTTTTTAGGTGTTCAGAATGGTTTGATTCTAGCTGAATTCCTGGGACCAGATGAAATTTAGGTTTCCTTATCCTCCACCATTTTGTTCCTCCCCAGTCCAAATAAATGTTTTATTATTGAAGTATGCATCTTGAGGCTCCCTGTGTAGAAATATGTCTCAGGCCTAGAATTTTTATGAGCATGTGTTAATTTCATATGAATGAATAAAAATGATGAGAAAATGATAAATCAGTTCCTTTAGTCAGATCATTTTGAATATTGGCTAAACTTTTGAAGTTAGAGGTATACTTGGTCATTCACATCTTACCAGTGACACAGCAAACATGAAGGAAAAGCCCTCTGTTGTCCACTGTTCTTTTAAGAAATCTATTTATTTAATTTATATAATGATTGGGCAAATTTGGGGGAAATACAGTCTTATTATATCTTTTTTATAGGGAGAGAAAAATAAAAACTAACAGCTTTGATTAGTTCACCCACACTTAGTTTTCTTTTAGTCTGCTGATTTACTTGCTACCTTTTCCGTTTTTTGCCTTTGCTGTTTCAAAGTACACATCAGTGATGTTTTAAGATTATTTATTATGCATTGACATTAAACTTTTGCTATTCATATTCATTGAGATCCTTGAATATTGATTAGTTAATTAAGTTCAAGAGATTTGTGTGGGAAGCCTTTGTTCACTCTTCTTTTGTTTAATATTCTTCAAATATATAGTATCATTTACTCATTTTTTCACTTCTCTCCCACAGACCCCAATATGTTATTACTTAATCTCCTATATTTTTCATTTCACTGGTGTTTCTAATCTATCTGGCTATAAATCTAAGTTTGCGTGTGAATTAACAAGTGAGGGAAATATTTAAACTCATATGAATGAATCTCTTGTCATTAATTTTAGAGGTAACAAAAGTGAAATTTAAAGATGAAAATTGTTTTTGAACTGTTCATTCAATTTGGTCTTGCCCATTGATGATTACTTCCCTGGGATGCAGTTGATATATGGTGTGTTCCATTTTTCTAAGTCACTTTGATACTGAAATTCCTCTATCCAAGCTGAATACATTCGAATTTGTCTAGAGGACACCAAACCGAGCCATTGGTCACACAGAACTTTTTTTTCAGTTTTCCAGAGTTGTTCAGACTTACAGATACGTATTTCTTCTGAATAGGCTCCTAAGAGACTAATGTGTCAAACCAGAATGCTAATTTATTAATTTACCTTTAGAAATGAAACTGTCAGGAGGTCCAAATACTGTTCTGATTTAGCACATTCTCCCAATTAGGACTTGAAATAGCAGGATGGTCTTCACAGTCACCCTCAAAATCACATGAAAAATTGCATGTTTACATGTTTGTTTGTTTTCCTTATGGAGTGGACCAAAGCTTTCTTTAAATCCTAAAGTCAAAAATCCAAACAATAGGTGACTTCAAATGAAAACAAGTTATTGAAAGATTTCTTGACAAGCCTACAATCAGAAAAAAGGAAGGTATGTAGAAAAAGTAAATGTTTAATGGTACTGACATTGTAACATACACCTTCCAGGGCAAACAGGACAGCTGTGCCTGGCAAGGAATCCTTCTCCCTCAACAGGTTTCCATGTATATACTATCAAGTGCTGGGTCTTGAGATATATCTTCTCTAAGGCTTACATGACTGATCAAGCTATGTTCTGTTCAAAAGTGTTTCTTGATGTATGTTATGATCTTCAGTCTAGTTATATTCAATTTGCCTGAGGACTCTTTAATATCTTAATGGTGATATTATTAGCAAATTTATTGAGTACTGATTTTATATTTTCAATTTCAGAAGACAGTCTTTATTGTCTTAGTCTTACAATTTGGCAGAACTAGGTGAAGTCAAATCATCTTAATATCAAGGTACAAGCAGCACAAATATCAAGTGTTTTATTATTCCTTTGGATTATGAGGCAGTCCTTTTAAATTAATTTGTCCACAAAGAAAAATAAGTACAGCTTTGATGAATTCTGCTCCTCATTTGGAATTTTTCTATCCATTTGCACCTAAAATAGTCAAGTCAGATGATTATAATTTTTTAAAAAATGTTCTTCCTTAAGGGGCTTGGGTGGCTCAGTTGGGTATGTGTCTGATTCTTGGTTTTGCCTTAGGTCATCATTGCATGGGTCATGAGATGGAGACCTGCATCAAGGTCCTCGCTCAGCAGGGAGTCTGCTTGGGATTCTCTCTCTCTCTGACCCTCCCCTGTTCTCTCTCACTCTCTCTCTCTCAAATAAATAGAGTTAAGCATCTGCCTTCGCCTCAAGTCATGATCCTGGGGTCCTAGGACCAAGCCCCATGTAATGGGGTATCCCTGTTCAGTGGGGAGCCTGCTTCTCCCTCTCCCTCTGCTGCTCTTCCTGCTTGTACTCTCCCTCTCTAAAGTAAGTAAATAAAATCTTTTAAAAAAAAAGGAATAAGCATTTTTAAATCTTTTTCTCATATGCTGTTAAGATACTTATCTTGGATCCTAAAATCAGGTAGTGAAAAGGCAAATGTTTCTGTAAAGTTTCTTCACACTTATAAAATTCTCTCTAATCTAAATAGTGTATCACTGGATAGGGCAAATGATGAGATAAGCACATACCCCATGAGTACTAATGCTAATTCTGCATTGCTAATGTCTTCAAGAGGAAGGTATTTTTCACTGCCGAAGACTTAAAAATATTTCCATTCTTGCATCTAGTTTTAACATGTTGGAATAAAAGCTGATTTTAGCATATTGGAATGAAGACTGACAGTTCCCTAATTTTCATACAAACATTTTTAGAAGAAAAAGAAAATGTAAATGTACCCTTAATAAAACTAGCAGTTGAACAATATTTGAATTTTCAGAAAATACTACCAGGTACCATAAGTTTCACAGATAGCAATGGGATAATGGTGAGAGAAGAGGAAAATGAATGCAGAACTCAGAGAAAGCCAAAACTGGACTGTTCTCCAAGTAAAGTGCATACCCCATAAGGACAAAATCCAGTAGGAACATGAAGGGCATGGTGGAATCATTCCAATATACCCTTTTAGCCTGGAAGTCCCAAGAAGCGGAGTGTGAGCTAGAATTTTATAGGAAGTAGTATATCAGTGACAGAGGGGGGAGGGGAGAAATCTTGGATTGTAAGAAGTGTTAACTGCCAGTGTGGGGTTTTTGGGAAATATTAAGGAAACTCAGAGTGTTTACTGTCTTAGTACATAAGATCTGCTGCTAGTCTGTAACATAACCCTGGTCTCTCTTCCCATTGGCTCTCCTTTATGTAGCTGCTCCAAGAAGTCCTCTCACTAAAAGAAAGCATAAGAATGAAACTTTTTATAAATAAAAACTGTCTATATGATGATAATAAAAAACCATAAAGAAAATAAGAGGGAAAATGAGAAATGAAGACTATTCTTTATAAACATGTTGCAATGGGACATGTAAAAATTGTGAAGAAATATATTTAAAAATGTATGGCATCAGTCAATAGTATAAAATAAATACCCCAACTAGAATTTCAAGAATTAAGAGAAAATGTATCAAGATAACAGAAGGAGATAAAAAGTGAGCTTTCAGAGATTAGGAAATAAGGGGAAGGAAGAAAATCAAACAGATAAATGCAGTTTCAAAATAGTGCAAAGAAAAGATACTGCTGAAACTGTAAGGGAGAAACAACATTTTTATAATTGGTTTTCTGGAAGAAGAGAGTAAAATAATGGGGTAGGAAAAGTATGTACATATTACATGAAAATATTCTATAAATAGAAGAGGACTTAAATTTATAATTTGAAAAAGTAAAATGTATATTGGGAAATATTTACCTAGGAAAACTAAAACCTGTCGAATATCAGTGAGAAAGAAACCATTAGGCAGCCAGGTAATGATCAAGTCACATATGAGGTAGTGAGTAATCATATGTGCCCCATACTACTAATAGGTCTTTTTTTCTTCTTCCGAGTTTTTATTGAAATTCCAGTTTCAATAAGAATTATAAATAAATATAAATAACAATGAACATATAGCATAATATTAGTTTCAAGTGTAGAAATTTGTGATGCATCACTTACATACTTACATACAACACCCTCTGTTCCTCACAAGTGCCCTCCTTGATACCCATCCCCCATTTAAGCTATCCCCATGCTTACCTCTCTTCTAGCAATCCTCAGTTCTCTATAGCTAGAATCTGTTTTATGGTTAGTTCACCCCCCCACTGTACATCTGTTTCATTTCTTAAATTCCACATATAAATGGAATCATATGGTATTTGTCTTTCTCTGACTTATTTCTCTTAGCATAGTACTCTCTCTAGCTTCATCCATGTTCCTTTGAATAGCAAGATTCCATTATTTTTATGGCTCAGTAATATCCATTATATATTTCTACCACTTCTTTATCCATTCATCAGTTGATGGATATTTGGGCTCTTTCTATAATTTGGCTATTGGTGATAATGCTCCCATAAACATCAGGCTGCATGTGTTCCTTTGAATCTGTATTTTTCTTTAAAAGATTGTATTTATTATTTGAGAGAGGGGAAAGAGAACAAGCAGAGAAGAGAATCAGAGGGAGAGGGAGAAGCAGACCTCCCACTGAGCATGATGGGAGGAGGGGAAACTCAATCCTAGGACCTTGGGGTCATGACCTGAGCTGAAGGCAGACATTTAAATTGACTGAGCCACTGACATGCTCCTCAAATCTGTATTTTTGTGTCCTTTGGGTAAATACTAGGTAGTGCAGTTGCTGGATCTTAGGGTGGTTCTATTTTTAACTCTCTGAGGAAGCTCCATACTATTTTCCAGAGTGCCTGGACCAGTTTATGTTTAACCAACAGTGTGAGAGGATTCCCTTTTTCTGCATCCTTGCCAACACCTGTTTTTTCCTGTGTTGTTGATTTTACTCAATCTGACCCTTGTGAGGTGATATCTCATAACTCAGTTAAGAAATGAGCAGAAGACATGAGTAGACATTTCCCCCCCCCCCCCAAAAAAAAAAAACCACATACAGATGGCTAAAAGACACATGAAAAGATGCTCAACATCACTTATCGTCAGGAAAATACAAATTAAAAATACAATGAGATATCAACTCATCTAAGGTCTTAATGTCAGAAATCAGAGTAATGTCTAAAAGCCCACTGGAAGCAAAAAGTGACCACAAAATTTTGTATTCATTTAAAGTGTCACTCAAGTATAAAGATAATTTAAAACTTATTTGAATATATGACAACTCAGGGGGTATTCATTTCATGAGCTTATGAAAAAATAATTAAATTTTTCTCAAGGAAAAATTTAAGCCATAGATAAAATTAGTGAAGCAACTATAGTAAAATGACTGCTGGTTAGAGTTGATGTGTCCATTAAATCGAGGACAAAGAGTAAATAATTGTGAAGATGATGGTTACAAGTAGAATGTAAATGCTAATAACCCTAACAAGATAGAAAGTGTGCTTAACAAATTTTATCTGGGAAGGGGATGGTAGAGAAGATGGTCACCAGAATACCATCTTTAATTTTCTTTAATTTTAAATAGGGGATAGTGGAGAAAATGGTAGTCATAAATGAAACTTGAAAGCGAGTTATCAAAGGATGGGGCTATAAGTATATTAAAAAATATAAAGGTAAACATGAAAGTTGTTATCTACTAAAATGGCACAAGAGAATTTGGAAAAATAGTGAATTCCTTCTTATATATAAGAGAAAGTAGTAAATATTAAAAATAGCATACATTATAATCTACTTAATATGATATAAAGCTATACTTGTAAAAGTAAACATTAATATTTTCTAGTTATAGGCTTTATATAGCTATAAACTTTAAAAATCAGAAGGATGAATAAAATATTATAAAACAAATATTGACAAAATATTCATGAAAATGGAAAGCATTTGTCATGAAGTTGGCTGATTAGTATGTCTATTAAAAATTTTAACTTCACAAAATTGAACTGTTAAAATGAAAAGATACTCCAGTTACATCAAAAGAAAATTAACCTGTAAACTAAGTATAAGAAATAGAAACCACAATAAGAAACCACAGCCTTAGAAAGATTAAAAGTAGAGGTGATTAACAGATATACCTAACCAAGGCAAGCCGAAGAAAGCAGTGTCGTGATACTAATATCAAACAAATTGAAATAAGACTTATCCCTCCTCTCACAGAAAGAAAACACTGAAGAGAGACCAAGAAGATATTTTATTATGAAACAGGGTTTAATCCAAATGATGATTTATCTGATATGTCGTTTGCAAATATCTTCTCCCATTCTGTCAGTTGTCTTTTGATTTTGTTAACTGTTTCCTTTGCTGTGCAAAAGCTTTTGATCTTGATGAAATCCCAGTAGTTCATTTTTTCCCTTGCTTCCCTTGCCTTTTGCGTTGTTCCTAGGAAGATGTTGCTGCGGCAGAGGTCGAAGAGGTTGCTGCCCGTGTTCTCCTCAAGGATTTTGATGGATTCCTTTCGTACATTGAGGTCCTTCATCCATTTTGAGTCTATTTTTGTGTGTGGTGTAAGGGAATGGTCCAATTTCATTTTTCTGCATGTGGCTGTCCAATTTTCCCAGCACCATTTATTGAAAAGGCTGTCTTTTTTCCATTGGACATTCTTTCCTGCTTTGTCGAAGATTAGTTGACCATAGATTTGAGGGTCTATTTCTGGGCTCTCTATTCTGTTCCATTGATCTATGTGTCTGTTTTTGTGCCAGTACCATGCTGTCTTGATGATGACAGCTTTGTAATAGAGCCTGAAGTCCGGAATTGTGATGCCACCAACGTTGGCTTTCTTTTTCAATATCCCTTTGGCTATTCGAGGTCTTTTCTGGTTCCATATAAATTTTAGCATTATTTGTTCCATTTCTTTGAAAAAGATGGATGGTACTTTGATAGGAATTGCATTAAATGTGTAAATTGTTTTAGGTAGCATAGACATTTTCACAATATTTATTCTTCCAATCCAGGAGCATGGAACATTTTTCCATTTCTTTGTGTCTTCCTCAATTTCTTTCATGAGTACTTTATAGTTTTCTGAGTATAGATTCTGTGTCTCTTTGGTTAGGTTTATTCCTAGGTATCTTATGGTTTTGGATGCAATTGTAAATGGGATTGACTCCTTAATATCTCTTTCTTCTGTCTTGCTGTTGGTGTAGAGAAATGCAACTGATTTCTGTGCATTGATTTTATATCCTGACACTTTACTGAATTCCTGTATAAGTTCTAGCAGTTTTGGAGTGGAGTCTTTTGGGTTTTCCACATATAGTATCATATCATCTGCGAAGAGTGATAATTTGACTTCTTCTTTGCTGATTTGGATGCCTTTAATTTCCTTTTGTTGTCTGATTGCTGAGGCTAGGACCTCTAGTACGATGTTGAATAGCAGTGGTGATAATGGACATCCCTGCCGTGTTCCTGACCTTAGCGGAAAAGCTTTCAGTTTTTCTCCATTGAGAATGATATTTGCGGTGGGTTTTTCATAGATGGCTTTGATGATATTGAGGTATGTGCCCTCTATCCCTACACTTTGAAGAGTTTTGATCAGGAAGGGATGTTGTACTTTGTCAAATGCTTTTTCAGCATCTATTGAGAGTATCATATGGTTCTTGTTCTTTCTTTTATTGATGTGTTGTATCACATTGACTGATTTGCAGATGTTGAACCAACCTTGCAGCCCTGGAATAAATCCCACTTGGTCGTGGTGAATAATCCTTTTAATGTACTGTTAAATCCTATTGGCTAGTATTTTGTTGAGTATTTTCGCATCTGTGTTCATCAAGGATATCGGTCTATAGCTCTCTTTTTTGGTGGGATCCTTGTCTGGTTTTGGGATCAAGGTGATGCTGGCCTCATAAAATGAGTGAGGAAGTGGTGATACAACATGGAGGCTTAAGTGGGTAGAAGAAGAATAAATGAAACAAGATGGGATTGGGAGGGAGACAAACCATAAGTGACTCTTAATCTCACAAAACAAACTGT
>NC_081568.1:53515492-53603292 GCF_022355385.1 Mustela nigripes
TGAGGAAGTGGTGATACAACATGGAGGCTTAAGTGGGTAGAAGAAGAATAAATGAAACAAGATGGGATTGGGAGGGAGACAAACCATAAGTGACTCTTAATCTCACAAAACAAACTGAGGGTTGCCGGGGGCAGGGGGTTTGGGAGAAGGGGGTGGGATTATGGACATTGGGGAGGGTATGTGATTTGGTGAGTGCTGTGAAGTGTGTAAACCTGGTGATTCACAGACCTGTACCCCTGGGGATAAAAATATATGTTTATCAAAAATAAAAAATTAAAAAAAAAAAAAAAGAAGAGATCAAATGATGATTTATCACTTGTAAACATCTACATGTAAAATACCAAAGCATCAACATTAATATAACCAAAGGTACAGGGAGTACAAAGAATAGTCAGGAGCACATTCAGTTTGTGTCATTTTAATTTGCTTCTCCTACTCTTTGACATACAAATGGCCAAAAAGTAAGTAAGGGTATGAGAGGCCTAAATCACATAAAATTTAATAATTTAGATCTAATTGATATTCATTGGACTTTATACCCAGAAATCTAAGTACATACTTTCTTTTCAGATGTGTAAGAAAGCAGTCATAAAAATTGATTTTATATTAGGCTCAAAGAAAGAGCTAAGTGTTAAAAAAAAATACAGCAAACATTCTCTGATCATAATGTTGTAATGAAACTAAAAAGTAGTATCTTTACTTACCAGAGGAAAATTAAGAAAATTAAAAATAAAAAATTTGAGTCACAGAAGCATTTGAAACCAAGATTACAGAATATCAGAGAAAGACAAATATCATATGATTGCACTTATATGTGGAATTTAAGGAGCAAAACAGATGAACTACTAATTGTCCTTACTGGCAAATTTTTGTTTCCCCAGAGTTAATTTTTTGTTGCTATTTATTTGCTTACCTCTCTATGAACTTTTCACAAATTCAGTTACAAATTCTTCCCCCAATTGTTTGTGTTTTCTGTTAATATGGAAAAAGACATCAGGTAATTTATCTGTCTCACTGTAAAAGCAGCTTCTCCTGGTCTTTCACATGTTCCCATTTAGACTTGTTTTCCAAACATCTACTTAGCTGTGGTTTTGAGTGTTTCATTCATGATTTCCTGGGGTCTGATTCTTTTTTTTTTTTCTTTCCTCTTTTTTGAGTTGGACCTTCTGTTTCCTGGATTTCTTGCCTTCCTCTTTCTTGAATTACACATTCTCAGAGAAGCCCGTTCTGGTTTATTTCAGAGAATGAGATAATGAGAAGTGATTTTTTTCTTCTTCTGTAATTAATTAATTAGCTAATTAATTAATTAATTAGGTTGTAACATATCTGTAGAAATCATTCTTCCACCTTTATATTTATGTTTAATTCAGCCAGGTCCAAAATTAGAAAATATTTTTCTTTCAGAATTTGGAAGGTATTCTGTGTTCATTCTCTCTATAAGGCTGGACAATCTTCTCTCAGTTCCTAGTATTGCAAAATTTCATGATGATATTATAGTGAGTGTCTGTCATTAGTGCCAGTATATTGTGTCCATTAAGCTGGTTACTTAGAGTGGATTTCACAATCTAAAAACTCAAGTCCCTGGAAATTTTCTCAATTTTTAAAAATTTCTTTTCTCCTTTCTCTGTTCTTTCTTTGTAGAGCTCCAAGTATGTAGATATTGGGCTTCTTGCTCTAGTTTTATAATTTTCTAATCTTTCCTATGCTATTTTTCTAATTTTTTGGTGTGTTTTGGTTCTACTATTAACACTTCTGATGAATCTGACATTTATGCTATCATAGTTATGTACAAGCATTTTTTTCTTATTTATCAAGATTTCTCTTATGTCTATTATTGTTTCATTGAATAAATATATTCATTTACCTTTCTATTTTTTTTTTTATAAAGAGGGTATGCACACAAGCAGCGGGGCAGGGCAGAGGGAGAGGGAGAAGCAGTCTCCCCACTGAGCAGAGAGCCTGATGCCAGATCAGGTCCTGATCCCAGGACCCTGGGATTATGACCTGAGCAAAAGGCAGCCACTTAAGTGATGGAGCCACCCAGGTACCCCTGTCATTCTAAGTGTGTAAATGACTTTCTAATTTTTAAAATTTCTCTGTGTATTTCTGTTTCATTCATATTTTTGCATGCTTGTTTTGTTCTCTGTGTTTCATTTTGAAAATTTCCTCATATCTGATAATCCTTGGCTTTTTGCTGATTTCAGTAGTGAGAAACCGAAAAGCTAATTTGAGATTCTAAACTTTTGGGGATTTAGCAAATGAGGTTTTTTTTTTTTTTTAAAGATTTTATTTATTTATTTGACAGAGAGACACAATGAGAGAAGGAACACAAGCAGGGGGAGTGGGTGAGGGAGAAGCAGGGCTCCTGCTGAGCAGGGAGCCTGATGAGGCCGGGATCCTGCGACCCTGGGATCATGACCCAAGCTGCAGGTAGACGCTTAACCACTGAACCACACAGGCGCGGCTCAAATGAAGTTTTAAAAGGTCAAATGCTGGGCAGTTATAATGGTGAACATAAAATGTCAGTATTGTTATATTCTCTTAGAATGTTCAGAGTGATCTCTTCTAACTCATCCCGAGTACAAACATTCTGGAAGTTTTGAGTGAGAAAAAAGCTAGGGGATCTGAGTTTCTGTGTGTAAACATTTATTTCACTTTCCCTTCTTTTCCTTTTCTCAGTGTGATACTCCATCCTAACTGTACTTGTTGTTGTTTAGAAACGCCCCCCCCCCCCTTCCCTCAGAAGAGTCTAGCCCTCTAGACTAATGCTGCTGTAGGGAAGCTCTGGCAGTTAACTGCTTCATAAGTATCTTCTTGCTTTTGATGCCACCTTTATCCCCGTTTCCTGAACTTTTGTAGTTGTAGAATATGGTTGCTTCCTAGATTTCCTCCCTGACTGCTTAGCAATCAGTTAATTCTATGTCACTTAGCACTCATTTACATGCCTTCTAGCTCCCAGATTTGGGGCTGCTTTCTCCTTTTGTACTGCCTTTATCTTTATGGTTTTAGGCATTAAAAATCATTTGTTGTCATTCTACTGGTTCTTGGAGAGGTAACAGTGATAAAAGTGTGTATTCAATCTTTTTTTTTTTTTTAGGTTTTATTTATTTATTTGACAGAGAGAAATCACAAGTAGGCAGAGAGGCAGGCAGAGAGAGAGGACGAAGCAGGCTCCCTGCCGAGCAGAGAGCCCGATGTGGGGCTCAATCCCAGGACCCTGGGATCATGACCTGAGCCGAAGGCAGAGGCTTTAACCTGCTGAGCCACCCAGGCGCCCCTTCAATCTACCATCTTACCTGCAAATCTCAACCTTGATTTTTAAACCTTTTTAAAGTTGTAAAACTCTTTGAAAAATACAGAATATTAAGATGCAAAATAGATGGAAGTAGGGGTGGTCTGTTTTAGGGGGATGAACCGTGGTTACAATTAATCCTGCTTTATGTTTTTAAATTCTGTATATGTTAATATGTTAACAAATCTCACCCTTTTCCTTGTATCTCTGAAAAGCTCCATTGGGCAATTTATATATTTCAAACAAATCAGCAATTTTCAAAAATAACTAAGCAAATTACCCATAATCTTAAAGAATTTACAGTTTATTGGGAATACTAAAATAAGTATATACAGATTTATAGTGTAAGATAGAATAATATTAAGTCTCATTAAGGAATGAAAAATAGATTCCAGAGTGATATATTGATTCAGTGCAATCCCAATCAAAATCTTAGTGAATTGGTTCATGGATATTGACAAACTGATTCTAAAGTTTATATGGAGAGGCAAATGACTCAGAATAGCCAAAAAATCACTGAAAGAGAAGATCATAGTTGAAGAATTGATACTACTTTAAGACTTTAAGACTTGCTCTAAAAACTATAAAAATTAAGACAATATGATATTGGTGAAATAATAGACAAATAGATGATTGGAGCAGAATAGAGAGCCCAGAAATAAACCCAGATAGATCAAGTCAGCTGACCTTTGACACAGTACAGTGGAGCCAAGATAATGTTTTTCAAGAAATGATGCTGGAATCTCTGGTATGGGAAAAAAAATGAATCTAGATACAGACCATATGCTGTTCATAAAAAATAACTCAGAATGGACCATGACATAAATAAAAAAATACAAAACTATAAAATTCTTGGAAGATAATGTAAGAGAAAAATAAATGACCTTGGATTTGGTGATACCTTTTTAGATTGTACCAAAGGTACAATCCATGAAAGAAATAATCGATAAGCTGGACTTAATTAAAATTAAAAATTTCTGCTCTGCAAGAGAGAATGTCAAGAAAATGAGAAGACGAGCTACTAACTGTGAGAAAATATTTGCAAAAGACATTTGATAAAGGACTGTTATTTAAAATACAAACAATGAAACAAGATGGGATTGGGAGGGAGACAAATCATGAGACTCTTAACCTCACAAAATAAACTGAGGGTTGCTGGGGGGAGGGGGAATATGGAGAGGGTGGTTGGGTTATGGACGTTGGAGAGGGTATGTGATATGGTGAGTGCTGTGAAATGTATAAGCCTAACAATTCACAGACCTGTAGCCCATGGGGCAAATAATATATTATATGTTAATAAAATAATATTAATAATAATACTAAAGAAGCCTCCCAAACCAGGAAAAAAAATACAAACAATGCTTAGAACTCAACCTGATTTAAAAATGGGTCAAAAACATTAACAGACATCTCACCAAAGAAGATGTACAGGTGGAAAATAAGCATGTGAAAGGATGATCCACATCATGTGTCATTATGGAAATGTGAGTTAAAACACGGGGAGATACCACTGTACCCCTAGTAGAATGGCCAAAATCCAGAACACTGACAGTTCCAAACGCTGGCAAGGATATGGAACTCTATCATAAACTGCTGGCAAGAATACAAAAATGGTACAACCATTTTAGAAGACAGTTTACTAGGTTTTTATAAAATTTGAAATTTACCCAAAGGACCTGAAAACTTAAGTCTCCATAAATGCCTGCACATAGATGTTTGTGACTGCTTTATTCATAATTGCTAAAACTTGAAAGCAGCCAACTGCCTTTCAGTAGGTGAATGCATAAAAAAACTGTAGTATATTCAGATAAAGGAATATTATTTGGTGCTATAAAAGAAACGAGCTATCACACCAAGAAAAGACATGTTGGAACCTTAATTATATATTACTAAGTTAAAGAAGTCAGTGTGAAAAGTCTTGCATGCTATATGGTTCCAACTATATGACATTCTAGAAAAGGCAAAATATGAAGATAGTAAAAAAATCTGTGGTTGCCAGTGTTTGGAAGGTGGGGATAGGTGAATAGGCAGAGCACAGAGGACTTCAGGGGCAGTGAAAGTACTCTATATGATATCATAATCATGGAAACATGCCATTGTACATTTGTCCAAATGTATATTCCAAATGTACATTTGTCATAGAATGTAGAACACTGAGAGTGAGTCATATGTAAACTATGGACTTTGGGTGATGATTGATGTATCAGTGTAGGTTCAAGACTTGGAACACATGTAGTGCTTTGGTAGGGGATGTTGATGATGGGGGCTTATAGGCATGTGTCTGTACCTTCCCATAAATGTTGCTGTTAATGTAAAACTGCTGTAAAAAATAAAGTCTTAATAAAACAATTACAATTAACATTCTGAAGGGAAAAATATGATGGTTAATAACAAATGACTAGCATATCACTGAAGCATTTTTTTTAAAAAAGATTTTATTTATTTATTTGACAGAGAGAGATCACAAGTAGGCAGAGAGGCAGGCAGAGAGAGGGGGGGAAGCAGGCTCCCTGCTGAGCAGAGAGCCAGATGAGGGGATCAATCTCAGTACCCTGAGATCATGACCTGAGCCGAAAGTAGAGGCTTTAACCCACTGAGCCACCCAGGTGCCCCTCACAGAAGCATTTTTTAAAAAAGATTTTATTTATTTATTTGACAGAGAGAACACAAGCAGTGGGGGGGGGGCAGCAGGCAGAGGGAGAGGCAGGAGCAGGTTCCCCACCAAGCAGGGAGCCCACTGTGGGGCTTGATCCCAGGACGCTGGGATCATGATCTGAGCTGAAGGCAGACGCTTAATTGGCTGAGCCACCCTGGTGCCCCCACAGAAGCATATTTAATAATAACAACCACCAAGAAAGAGCTACCTTTATACATATCCTTTATTCTTTGGTACTATGCTTATATGTATAATACAGATTATAAGTACACTTTATTATATTACATAAAATTATATACATTATTACATTACATATATATGCTATGTATATTAATGTATATTGTTGTGATATTATATATACTATATATAACATATATACCAGCCTATTATATGTATTACTTATAATATTTATATATTATATAGTCTATATATCATATTATATACTAAACACACACACTAGCATACTACTAAGTAATAAAGTGCCATAGTTAACACACAAATGTTTCTCATTAAGATGTTAACTTTAGGTTAAATTAAACAAGATTGGAGTTAAGAAACATAACTTTTGACTCTTAATTATTTGTATGTGTGCTGCCCCCAAATAATACCAGCTCAAGCAGAAAAAGCGTCTGACCCAGTCAATATGCCATCTTCAGTTTCCACAGATTTCCTTAAGCAGTAATTTACTGCATACTCTTTTTCTACACTTCTTGCCTACTAAATATAGCAATATTTTTAGAACACAGTAGTTCTAACATCACATATAATGAAAAGCATTAGTCAGTTTCATAGAATAATCTCATAATTTTCATCTAGTTATTTATACCACAGATGGGCACATGACTTGGTAGTATACTATATGAGAAAATAAGCTGCCTGCAGATACTAAAAATGGCTTGCTTCTCATAGAGATTCATTCCACTTAACCACAAAAGAAAGCCTATTAATTAGACTTTTGAATCCCATTAGGAAAAACAAATACCAATACTTAACTGCTCAAATATGACATGATGGAAAATTGCTAACATAATTAGATTTTTAATAGTGTTAATGACTCTTGTATCTTATTAATAAGAATTAAAACTAATGTAATATTATATGAAGAAAAATTGCTACTGTATGCTCTTCTACAGGGAAATGTAGCACGATTATGTCTATTTCCACATGAAGGGGTTTTAATTTTTATTCCCTTGCAGTTGTAATATAACTCACATGTTCCTTGGCTTAATATATTATCCCTGACATTATGTGACAGAAGGTCCTACAAGTACACCATTTAGGTCTGCAGTCTCATTAGATATCCGAAGTCAAGCATGATGTTGATTCTGGATGTAAAACTATACATATTAAAGGTTGAAATATCTTTTCCTTGCCCTCTTTCTTTACCTTTTTACAGATTATCACTTTTTTCAAAGCTTTATTTCAACCCTTCAGTTTTCCCATTTATTAACCAAATTACATTCAGTGTATATGCCAGCAATTTATCATTTTTTTGCATAGTCTCTCCCTCCTTAGTTATTCCACGGGCATAAAAAGCATATTTTATTGTCCAGTATGTCTCATCAATTTATTAATAAACCAGTATTCATTTAGCATCTCCTTTATGTCTCTCATGTTAAAGACACTGAGTGTAATAAGAGACATTATTAAGAAAAGACATAATCTTTGTACTCAGGAGATGTTAATTTTCTCAAATTACATAAATGTTTTAGAATTTTTTTTTTTAGAAAATTAAAAAGTACAAAGTTAATTCTTCTCTGAGTTCCTATAGCTAACTAAATTCACAATCACAGCTGCCACAAAGACCAATTAGATGTTGATTTCCAAACCAGGCACCAAAAAGAGTATCTGAGAAAATAGCCAGTATTTGAGACAGGTGGCTTGCCAACCAATTTACAAACTCACCAAATACATAGAAATTGTAAAAGAATGAATTGAGTGACAGATGATGTGACCAAGACACTATTTGTTCTCTTTCTCTCTCAGTACTGGCACTATCAGCAGGTAGACATCTACTACGCAAAGTAAGGTCCTTGGACCGGCAACATCAGCATTATGTAGGGCTTCCTGGAAGTGCAGAATCTTGCACGCCATCCCAGAGATTCCAAATCATGGCCTATAGTTTAACAAAATCCCCAAGTTACTCTTAATGCACAGCAATGTCTGAGAAGTATTGGACTACATTTGTTTAAATAAGGTGTAATATATTTGATCCACCTTAGCCATCAAGAGCACAATGTTTATCTGAGAGTAATAATTTAGGTAGTGTTAGAAACTGAAGTTACTTAGGAATAAAATAATTGTCATTTTGAAATACTTTGAAAATACATATATAGTGGTCCTCAACCATGGCTGAATATCTAGAGCTGCCTGGGGAGCTTTTTTAAAGTTTTAACTTAAGTTCCAGTTATTTGAGATACAGTGTAATATTAGTTTCAGGTGTACAATATAGTGATTCAACACTTGCATAACAACCCCGGTGCTTATCACAATAAGTGCTATCTTTAATCTGCCTGGGAAGCTTTTAAAACACCAATGCTTTGGTCTCACCTCCAGGGATTCTGATTTAATTTTTCTCATGAGTTCTTCGTGTATCCAGATTTTTAAAAAATTCCATATGAGTTTTATGTGCAGCTAGTATTGAGAACCATTAAAAAAAGTATGAGAAGTTGTTGAGATAACTTGGGTTAATTAGTTTGAGGAAGAAAAAACTTATGTGGGTGATCATAGGACAGATTAATTTTGTGTAGTTCTAGGAAGCAGAGTGGGACTAAGGAAAGACAATGATTGAAGACTAATACCAGAAGAATAATGGTAATTTGAGCATATGGATCAAAAATGGGCATCTTTTTTTTTTTTAATTTTTTATTTTTTATAAACATATATTTTTATCCCCAGGGGTACAGGTCTGTGAATCACCAGGTTTACACACTTCACAGCACTCACCAAAGCCCATACCCTCCCCAATGTCCATAATCTCACCCCCTTCTCCCAAAACCCCTCCCCCCAGCAACCCTCAGTTTGTTTTGTGAGATTAAGAGTCACTTATGGTTTGTCTCCCTCCCAATCCCATCTTGTTTCATTTATTCTTCTCCTACCCACTTAAGCCACCATGTTGCATCACCACTTCCTCATATCAGGGAGATCATATGATAGTTGTCTTTCTCTGCTTGACTGATTTCACTAAGCATGATACGCTCTAGTTCCATCCATGTTGTCGCAAATGGCAAGATTTCATTTCTTTTGATGGCTGCATAGTATTCCATTGTGTATATATACCACATCTTCTTGATCCATTCATCTGTTGATGGACATCTAGGTTCTTTCCATAGTTTGGCTATTGTGGACATTGCTGCTATAAACATTCGGGTGCATGTGCCCCTTTGGATCACTACGTTTGTATCTTTAGGGTAAATACCCAGTAGTGCAATTGCTGGGTCATAGGGCAGTTCTATTTTCAACATTTTGAGGAACCTCCATGCTGTTTTCCAGAGTGGCTGCACCAGCTTGCATTCCCACCAACAGTGTAGGAGGGTTCCCCTTTCTCCGCATCCTCGCCAGCATCTGTCATTTCCTGACTTGTTGATTTTAGCCATTCTGACTGGTGTGAGGTGATATCTCATTGTGGTTTTGATTTGTATTTCCCTGATGCCGAGTGATATGGAGCACTTTTTCATGTGTCTGTTGGCCATCTGGATGTCTTCTTTGCAGAAATGTCTGTTCATGTCCTCTGCCCATTTCTTGATTGGATTATTTGTTCTTTGGGTGTTGAGTTTGCTAAGTTCTTTATAGATTCTGGACACTAGTCCTTTATCTGATATGTCGTTTGCAAATATCTTCTCCCATCCTGTCAGTTGTCTTTTGATTTTGTTAACTGTTTCCTTTGCTGTGCAAAAGCTTTTGATCTTGATGAAATCCCAATAGTTCATTTTTGCCCTTGCTTCCTTTTGCCTTTGGCGTTGTTCCTAGGAAGATATTGCTGTGGCTGAGGTCGAAGAGGTTGCTGCCTGTGTTCTCCTCAAGGATTTTGATGGATTCCTTTCGCACATTGAGGTCCTTCATCCATTTTGAGTCTATTTTTGTGTGTGGTGTAAGGAAATGGTCCAATTTCATTTTTCTGCATGTGGCTGTCCAATTTTCCCAGCACCATTTATTGAAGAGACTGTCTTTTTTCCATTGGATCTTCTTTCCTGCTTTGTCGAAGATTAGTTGACCATAGAGTTGAGGGTCTATTTCTGGGCTCTCTATTCACATATTCACATTGAACTATGTGTCTGTTTTTGTGCCAGTACCATGCTGTCTTGATGATGACAGCTTTGTAATAGAGCTTGAAGTCTGGAATTGTGATGCCACCAACGTTGGCTTTCTTTTTCAATATCCATTTGGCTATTTGAGGTCTTTTCTGGTTCCATATAAATTTTAGAACTATTTGTTCCATTTCTTTGAAAAAGATGGATGGTACTTTGATAGGAATTGCATTAAATGTGTAAATTGTTTTAGGTAGCATAGACATTTTCACAATATTTATTCTTCCAATCCAGGAGCATGGAACATTTTTCCATTTCTTTGTGTCTTCCTCAGTTTCTTTCATGAGTACTTTATAGTTTTCTGAGTATAGATTCTGTGCCTCTTTGGTTAGGTTTATTCCTAGGTATCTTATGGTTTTGGGTGCAATTGTAAATGGGATGGACTCCTTAATTTCTGTTTCTTCTGTCTTGCTGTTGGTGTAGAGAAATGCAACTGATTTCTGTGCATTGATTTTATATCCTGACACTTTACTGAATTCCTGTACAAGTTCTAGCAGTTTTGGAGTGGAGTCTTTTGGGTTTTCCACATATAGTATCATATCATCTGCAAAGAGTGATAATTTGACTTCTTCTTTGCTGATTTGGATGCCTTTAATTTCCTTTTGTTGTCTGATTGCTGAGGCTAGGACTTCTAGTACTATGCTGAAAAGCAGTGGTGATAATGGACATCCCTGCCATGTTCCTGACCTTAGCGGAAAAGCTTTCAGTTTTTCAAAAATGGGCATCTTTTTTAAAAAACTATTTTTATTAACATATACTGTATTATTTGCCCCAGGGGTATGAGTTTGTGATTCATCAGTCTTACACATTTCATAGCACTCACCATATCATATACCCTCCCCAATGTCCATAACCCAGCCACCCTAACCCTAGCCCCCTCAACCCCCAGCGACCTTCAGTTTGTTTTGTGAGATTAAGAGTCTCTTATGGTTTGTCTCTCTCCCAATCCCATCTAGTTTCATTTTTTCCCTCCATGTCCCCCATAACCCCCTGCCCTTCAAATTCCTCATATCAGGGAGATCATATGATAATTGTCTTTCTCTGATTAACTTACTTCACTCAGCATAATACCTTCTAGTCTCATCCACATTGTACAAATGGTCAGATTTCATTTCTTTTGAAGGCTGCTATATATATATATATATATATATATATATATATCTATATATATATATCACTTCTTTTTATCCATTCATCTATTGATGGACATCTAGGTTCTATTGATGGACATCTAGGTTCTTTCCATAGTTTGGCTGTTGTGGACATTGCCACTATAAACATTCGGGTGCACATGCCCCTTCAGTTCACTACATTTTTATCTTTAGGTAAATGCCCAGTAGTGTGATTGCTGGGTCGTAGGGTAGCTCTATTTTCAACTTTTTTGAGGTGCCCCCATGCTGTTTTCTAAAGTGGTTGCATCAGCATTCCCACCAACAGTGTAGAAGGGTTCCCATTTTCTCTGCATGCTCACCAACATCTGTCATTTCCTGACTTGTTAATTTTAGCCATTTTGACTGGTGTGAGGTGGTATCTCATTGTGGTTTCAATTTGTATTTATCTGATGCTCAGTGATGTGGAGCACTTTTTCATGTGTGGGTTGGCCATCTGGATGTCTTCTTTACAGAAATGTCTATTCATGTCTTTAGCCCATTTCTTGATTGGATTATTTATTCTTTGGATATTGAGTTTGATAAATTCTTTATAGATTTTGGATACTAGCCTTTTATCTGAAATGTCATTTGCAAATATCTTCTCCCATTCTGTTGGTTGACTTTTGGTTTTGTTGACTGTTTGCTGTGCAAAAGATTTTGATCTTGATGAAGTCCCAATAGTTCATTTTTGTCCTTGCTTCCCTTGCCTTTGGCAATGTTTCTAGGAAGAAGTTGCTGTGGCTGAGGTAGAAGAGATTGCTGCCTGTGTTCTTCTCAAGGATTTTGATGGATTTTTGTCTCACACTGAGGTCTTTCATCCATTTTGTGTCTAAAAATGGGCATCTTTAAGGGCATCTGTTGAGTTTAGGTAAAGACCACAGAGCCAGAAGGCCTTCAGGGACACTGTGCATTGATTCAATAGGGTACAGGATTGTCAGAATGTGTTATAATAGAATAATAATAAGTATGTTTAATGAGCACTTTCTGTGCTGGGCACTTTATATGAATTACGGGATTTCATTGGATCACAATTCTATGAGGACAAGTATTTTGAAACCAAGGCTTAGAGAATTGAAATAAATTACTTGATATTACAAACTAGTGAATAACAGGAATTGGTTTCAAGCCAGGATTTATCAGTTGCAATATCCCATAATTTAACTCCATATGGCTTCTGCCATGATGCTCATGGATTTCAGTTCTGTGATTCTTAGATGTGCCATGTAGCAATCACTATACTATTTACTTGAAGATCAAATTTAATGACCAGGGTGGCTTATCTGAGCAAACTGCCATAAACATTAAAGAATATTTTTTAAGTCACTTCTTCAAAGCTTAGAAAATAAAATGTCATTGAAAGAACAAGACTGGGTTAAAGGACGTAGAATCTTAATTAAAATAAATAAATAAGTAAGTAAATGGATAGAAAAGAGAACAAGTAATAAAACTAGGTAATTTGCAATACCAACACATTTTGTTACAATTCCTTTTGTCTCCCTCTGCCGTGATTGAAAGCATATTTGTTTTTACTCTCTATTTTTAAAAATTGTAATCTATGTTTGCATTGCAGAACTAATTATGAATCACCCAAGTGTAACCAAGGACTGCTGAGGGCTCCTGAAATAGGACAAAGGAAATTCATTATAAAAGTAATGTTGAGCTTATAGTTTCAAATGGTCATTAGAAATGCTAAACCAGAGAACACTGTTGCCTGAACTGATACCAAATCCAATCATTTATCAGTCCTAGGGTTCTGAACATTTGACCATTGTCAAGCTCCTTAGGCCCCAAATAGAAAAAATCAGTTGATTCTATTATGTGATTCTAGGGTTAGTATGCCATCTTTTATCACAGATATACCAGCCCTTTCCTCTATCTCAGAATATCATGCTCAGTATGCATCCTAGGCAACCTGGGGGCCTTCCGTTTTCAATCTAGGTGTCATCTTCTAAGTCATCTAAGTCATCTAAGTCTTTATTCTTCTTTATTCTTTATTCTTATTTTCTCTGTGGGAAAATGCTGAGAGCTGATTTTTGTCAGATTTTCCTATGAGAATTTAAAAACAGGCATGATGTAAAGATCTGTAATCAAAAGGTACATATTTTGTACTGTATTCCAGTAACTCCAAGTACCCTTATTCAGAGACCTAGCATAACATAGCATAACACAGCATAGTCAAGCATTATTATAGGGAATTTTCTGGGTATATGAGGGGATCAGAAGACATTTGTTTCAACATTTCTTCTGGACTGTCTAGTACCTTTAACACTAAGATGCAGAGGCAAGGAAAACAAGAAACTTTTCCTGTGAAGAGCTAGATAGTAAATGTTTTAGACTTGGTGGGCCATTACAGTCTCTGTCACAGATACTCAACTCTGTTGAAGTGCAAAGTAGCCATAGTCAGTATGTAAATTAGTGGACTTGGCTGTCTTCCAATAAAAGTTTATTTATGGGTCGTGAATTTGGAATTTCTGGTAATGTATACATAGCACAAGATGTTCTTCTTTTGATTTTTTTCCCCATTTAAAATGTAAAAACTATTCTTAGCTCATGAATTTTACAAAGTAGGTGGCTGGCTGGATGTCCCACAGTCTATAGTTTGCCTACACCTACTTTACTCTTTGATTTCTAGAAGAGAAATAGAATTCTCAGTTTAATTTATTAGATTGATTGGCTTATTTGTTAATCTATTTGTTTATATCAAAATGCCACCCATATTTCTTTCCAAAGTTATTTAGAAGTAAGAATTGGCAGTTAAATTCTCACCTCCCTTACAAATTTTAGGATGTTTTGTTTTAGTTCTGTGAAAAATGCCACTGGTATTTTGATGGGGATTGCATCGAATATAGATTGTTTTGGGTAATACAGATGTTTTAAATGTATTCTTAAAATCAATGAACACATAGTATCTTTCCATTTATTTGTATAATCTCAATTTATATGGAATCACAGCCTGCCCTCACTCCAAAATAACAACAACAACAGCTAAACAGAAACCAAATAACCCCAGAACCCTGAATAGCCAAAGAAATCTTGAAAAAGACCAAAGCTCAAGGTATCATGCTCCCTGATTTTAAACTATAGTAGAAAGCTGTAGTAGTCAGAACAGTATGGTTCCGACATGAAAACAGATACATCATCCATGCAATAGAATAGGGAACTCAGAAGTAAACCAATGCACAAATGATCATGCACACATAATCTGTGACAAAGGAGGCAGGCAATATAGGTAAAGGATAACTTCAGTTATAAAATAAATAATTCATGTGGTTGTAATGAACAGCAAAGGGATTATAGTCAATAATATCATAATAACTTTGCATGGGGGTCATTCATGATACATAAAAATATTGAATCACTATGATGTAGGATATTGTGTGTCAAGTTATATGTCAGTTAAAAAAAAATCTTACCTCCCTTGGGTAGGTAAATTTTGATTCTTGGCCAAAGTAATACAACATATACTACAGTAAATGGCTTTGGAATATAAAGTCCTGAGTTTGAGGCACTCTTTGCCCATGTAACTTTGAAAAATTACTTTATATTTCTGATTCTTATATTTCTCATTGGAAAAATGGGAATAATGATTCTCTGAGTAGATTTTCTGTCATCTCTGGAGTGCTGTACAAAATACTTTGCATATTAGGACGTAAAGAAGTTAAGTGATTTACCCATGGTCTTACAACTAGTAAGTGGCATAAGCAGGATTTGAATCCCGCATTCTTTCTCCTGACCCTGCACTCTTCCCTGCTGCTTCTTCTGTTTCATATCATGGTCTCATTTTGTGCCACAAACTATACTATTTTATATATGCTATGGTCATTAATGAAATGCAAACTATTTTATGATGTGGATAATAGCTGCTTAGTGGTTAAGTGTGTAGGCTCTGAAGATGGGCTTCATGGACTCACTTTTCTTCTTCCCAACTCTGTCCTTGAACAAGTTACTTATCTTTATGTCTGCTTTTTCTGGGAAATATAATAATAATAATAATAATAATAATAATAAGCACCGTTTGAGTTTTGTGAAGATCAAATGGAATAATGCATGTAACATACTTAGCGTAGTCCCAGCTTACAATTTTAAATCTGCTCATTCACTGACTTGCTTACTCATTCATTCATTTCTATTTCTTTGAATAGTGAAGTTCACTAAAAATTTAAATAATGCAAGCATTTATTTTCATTTGAAATATTAAAATAATGCATATATTTTGTCTCTCAAAATGTGTTGTATGAAATATCTATATTGAGTTGATCTGGTGCCAGTCATTAAAAAATATACTAATATGGAGACTGACATAGATTTTTGGCTTAGCTAGTGTGATGTTGTGATACATGCCTGAAAGCCCAGTGACAGCATGCATGATATCTAAGAAAGTTTTTTGATTTTGACCTTGACAGAGTGCTTGAAAGATGCCTGCCCTGAAGTTTAGCATTGAATGTATTAGTAAAAGCTTTCATTAATTGGCTTATACTTGATGATGTTGTTTGAAAAAAAAGAGAATTATGTAATAAGAGTTTCAGCATCTTTTGTTTTGACAAAGTATCTGTGAAAATACAAGTCCCACAATATATAGGAAAGTTTAGATGTATTTTTCAACTTCTTTCCATAGATTATTCTTTAAGATGATTAGAATTTGCTACTCTTGGAGAAAGCTTTGGAGTAAAATATTTGGAAGACCGATCTTGGTAGGTAATTAGAGTAGCATTAGCTATGTGATCTGGCTAACAGTATAATATTTTTCACACTTTCATTTGAATCATGAATAAGAAGTGAACTTAGAGGGATATGATTTCTCCTTTTACAAATGAAGAAACAAACACAGACAAAATAACTTGCTTATGGTCAAACAAACAGAGAGAAAAAGTAGGGCTAGAATCCAGGGATCACATCTTCTTATCCCAGTTGTTTTCAGCTACCATGTGCTTTCTTCTGCATTTAATGATTCCACTTTTTGCAAGCCCTCAATAATTCACATTTAAAAATCAAACTAAATGAATACATTATTAAAAATATTATAGGGTTCCTGTTATAAACAGATCCATGAAATTTATCTTTTTATCACATTTTATAAAAAAGCCTTTATAGGGATGCCTCGGTGGCTCAGTCAGTTAAGTGTCAGCCTTTTTGATTTCAGCTCAGGACATTATCTCATGAGTCGTGATCTCATGAGTCATGAGATCAGTCCCCATTTAGGACTCCACATTCGGTGGGGAGTCTGCCTGAGATTCTCTCTCTGCCCCTCCCCTCACTCATACACTCTCTCTCTTTCTCGAATAAATAAATAAATCTTAATAAAAGCCTTTATAAGCTATAAAGCAGGTGCCAGCCATTTTTATGAACTCTGCTTTATCAAAGGAATTCAATCTTATCTTTTACTTCTGTGATATGCTAATTGATAGGAAAGATTGGCTATTTCAGCTATTAGATTTGGGTTAATAAAACAGATACTTTTATTTTTTTAAAGATTTTATTTATTTGACAGAGAGAGACATGGTGAGAGAGAACACAAGCAGAGGGAGTGGGAGAGGGAGAAGCAGGCTTCCTATGGAATAGGGAGCCTGATGCAGGGTTCGATCCCAGGACCCTGGGATCATGACCTGAACCAAAGGCAGATGCTTAACACCTGAGCCACCCAAGTGCCCCAAAACTGATACTTTTAAAGAAAACCATTTGGTCAAGGAACGGACAAAAGAGCAGGCAAGAATATCCAATGAGAGAAAGATAGTCAGTTCAACAAAATCGTGTTCAGAAAACCGGACAGCCACGTACAAAAGAATGAAATTGAACCCCTTTCTTACACCATACACAAAAATAAATTCACAATGGATTAAGGACCTAAATGTGAGACAGGGAACCATTAAAATCCTAGGAGAGAACACAGTCAGTAATCTCTCTTGACATTAGCTACAGCAGCTTCTTAGATATATCTCCTGACTCAAGGGAAATAAAATAAAAAATAAATTATTGGGACTTTATCAAAATAAAAAGCTTTTGCACAGTGACGGAAACAATTAACAAAACTAAGAGGCAACCCATGGAATAGGAGAAGATATTTGCAAATGGCGTATCTGAAAAAAGGTTAGTATCCAAAATATGTGAGGAACTTAGAAAACTCAACACTCCCTCCTAAATAATCCAATTAAAAATGGGTAGAAGACATGAATAGACTTTTTTTTTTTTTTCCAGAGAAGACATAGATGGCCAATAGAGACATGAAAAGATGCTCAACATCACTCACGATCAGAAATCAAATCAAAACTACAATGAGATATCACCTCACACCTGTCAGAATGGCTAAAATCAACAACACAGGAGACAACAGGTATTGCCAAGGATGCAGAAAAAGGGAAGCCCTCTTGCACTTTTGGTGAGAATTCAAACTGATGTAGACACTATGGAAAACAATAAGGAGTTTACTCAAAAAGTTAAAAATAGAACTACCCTATAATCCAGCAGTTGTACTACTAGGTATTTACTCAAAGGATTAAAAAATGCTGCTTTGGGGCGCCTGGGTGGCTCAGTGGGTTAAGCCACTGCCTTCGGCTCAGGTCATGATCTCAGGGTCCTGGGATCGAGTCCCGCATCGGGCTCTCTGCTCAGCAGGAGCCTGCTTCCTCCTCTCTCTCTCTCTGCCTGCCTCTCTGCCTACTTGTGATCTCTCTCTGTAAAATAAATAAATAAAATCTTTAAAAAAAAAAATGCTGCTTTGGAAGGATACATTCCCCCTAATATTTAGCAGCATTATCTATAGAAGCCAAATTATGGAAAATGCCCAAGTGTCTGTCAACTGATAAATGGATAAAGAAGTGTATCTATCTATATGATGGAATATTACTCAGCCATAAAAAAGAATGCAATGTCATTTGCAACAATGTGAATGGAGCTAAAGAGTATTATGCTAAGCAGAATAAGTCAGTCAGAGAAAGACAAATACCATGTGATTTCATTCATATGTGGAATTTAAGAAAGAAAACAAATGAGCAATGGAGGGGGGAGAAAGAGAGACAAATCAAGAAACAGACTAACCGGGGCGCCTGGGTGGCTCAGTGGGTTGAGCCGCTGCCTTCGGCTTGGGTCATGATCTCAGGGTGCTGGGATCGAGTCCCACATTGGGCTCTCTGCTCAGCAGGGAGCCTGCTTCCTCCTCTCTCTCTCTCTGCCTGCCTCTCTGCCTACTTATGATCTCTCTCTGTCAAATAAATAAATAAAATCTTTAAAAAAAAAAAGAAAAAAAAAAAAGAAACAGACTAACCATAGAGAAAAAACTGATGGTTTTCAGAAGAGAGGTGGGTAGGAGGATAGGTTAAACAGGTCATGGGTATGAAGGAGGGCACTTGTTGTGATGAACACCAGATGATGTATGGAAGCCTTGGACACTCTATTATACACCTGACACTAATTTTACCTTGTATGTTAACTAAGTGGAATTTAAATAAAAACTAAAAAACAAAAAACAAAACAAAAACTAATCAAATCTTGATCGTTTGTTGGCATTTGACACTTGATGACTGGTTCTATATCTGAAATTTTTGCTTCTACTAGTAGGAAATAAAAGTTTAAAAAATCTAAATATCAGTTTGACCACCTGCCCTCTTTAAGATGAGCTTCTACCAATTGCAGCTCTTCTAACTAATAGTAGTGCTAATGCCAGATTGGGTCTCTAAAGTAGTGAGAAAGAAAAGTGTTTTGCCAAGACAGTGGATAGTGAGAGAGAAAGGAGAACTTTAGATACAAAATTGCAGACATTTACAGGTTATTCCTCAAGGGAATGGTGGAAGTTATTGCCAAGGAGAGATAGCAGACTTTGGACAAGATACAAATATTGATCCTTTAACTGAAACAGTGACTGAATCTGTAGCCTTGCTCATTACAACAGTCACTCTGAGCCTTGAGAATTCTGATGCTGACCCTGGTGTTGTAATTTTCAGATTCTGAAACTGCAAGTGGAAGCATCATCAGGAAATATAAAAGTAAGAAGGATTAAGGAGAATTTAACTGGGAGCCTGAAGTAAAAACTAGAATGTTTAATGCATCTTTAGCAATATTACCCCTGACTTTTTTTTTCTTTTCGTAAATGTGGATTTCGGTATCTAGATTTTTTTCAAAGTTAATTAGTTTGATTTGTTCATCTCTGTGACTGTTTATGCACAACATAAATTGAAGTAGGATTATTGCCATATTACCAATTAATTTGATCAAAATATATAGTGGCATTGAATAATCCTTTGGGCTGGAATAAACACTTCAAAGCTCTGGCTATCTTATTTACTGATGATAGAAGTAACAATAGAAATGTAGTGTTACAGATGTGGAGGAGACATATCCATATTTTTGTTGTTTATATGTTAACCAGTTGGAAAAGACAGAGGAGCGTTTCTGATCAGTACACCTACTCATCCCTTCATTCATACAGTACTTCCTAGAAGGTTATAATGTGTATAGCTCTTTTATGGAAGGTGCAATGAACATAATAATGAATTGTGTGATAGATATAATCTAATAACTCTGATAGAAGTTAACTATGACAAATATGCTGTTGTAATCACACGTACAGTGAATGTTATGTAAGAGGAAATTCTGGTTGCTATGAGGTGAGTTTGTTACTTACCAGGTGCTTATAGGAGGAAGTTAATTTATATTCTACTGCTCTCTTTGGTGGAGATACTTTGATTTTCCCTATTCTGCATATCTTGGATCTGGTAGGAGATGTTGACCTTCTTCAATTCCCTGTTTCCATCTCCTTACTGAGTGTTTTTTACCTTTTAGGGAAAGCCATTCTCATCTGTGGCTTATGCTGTCTGGCTGGTGTCTTATCTAACCCTCCTCCCTACCCATTTATATTTTTTGAATGTCTCCTGCCTTAGTTATTCTAACTGCCACCAGGTACTTCAGGTACTTTGAACATTTGCATAGTCGTTTATCCAAATTTCTGACCTTTTCTTCAATGACCTTCATTTCCAATCTCTGTTACTCAGTCTGTGGCAAGATGCTTAGATGGTATAATTTCTAAGGGATGTTTTATGTCTGGATTCTTAAAAGTTAGAGGCACTTATTTTTACTGAAACCATCCAGTCTTTCAGTTTCCTTAGTATCTTGATGATGTATAACTTCTCTTCTTTAAATTCATCACAACTTCTAGTACTAGGCTCTATCTGACTTTAATTTCTTTTCTAGCCCCTGTCGATCTCATGATGCATCAGTTTAACCCCTCTATTGCCTGGACACTTAAATCTCTTTCCCCTCTAACTGTACTCTAACTTCTGCCCTACAATACAACCAAATATGATCCTTCAAAGGCCACATAGAGTAGACACATTTGGGTCCTTACTGAACTTATACTCTCTCTACTGTTTAACACTGATGACATTGCATATACTCTAAAATGATCTGTTACACAATTTTTTTCTGCTTCTGTCTCTTTACTGGCATTTCTTCGTCTCTCTCATGGCATCTTGTTTTTCTTGATATCTAAGCCAGCTTATCTTCTACTTCAATTTATCCTTCTGATTGATTTTGTCAACTAACACAAGTTCAGTAGTCTATAAATTACATACAAATATACATTTGGCCTCAGACTCTCTCTGCATCCAAGATCATTGTATTCAACTGCCATGATACTGTTTAGAGGTATTTCAGCAATAGCATTCTCCAAAGAGAATCCATCATTTCCCTTGTTCTATTCCTGAATGTGTCTTCTTTCTATATTCCCTATCAGCAGAAGTCACTATAATCCAATTATTGATGAGGCTAGATATGTGAGAGTCATTCCAGGTTTTTCCTTTTTCTGCCCCTCTCCACACATGGAATCTATCAAAAAGCCCGTGGATTAGTCTTCCTCACTATCTCCTGAATTTTTCCATTTTTATTCAGTTTGTGTTCATTCTGTTCAAGTTACCATCTCCTGCTTGAAATGTTGCTGTAGTTTCTTAAGATAGAGATAGACCGTAGGTAGAGATAGAGGTTAACTCCTAACTCTAATGATTACTTCTCCTATCTATCTTCTGTACTGATTATTATAAAATTAATAAATAATTAAGTATTGTAAAATTAAGATGTAATTTTTTCTATCCTTTCTTTAAATCCTACAATGATACCAAATAGTCAACAGGATAAAGTCCCAACATAGTATTTTCATATAAGAAGACCATCTTTTGCTTACTTTCATTTCTGATTTGTGTTACCTCTTACGGCTCCCTCAAATCCCAGATACTACAAATTCTTAATCGTGGAGAAAACTAGGATATTTCTAGAGGTGCCATGGTATCTATAGTGTTACACCAAATGGGCTCTGGAACCAGACTCTTTGAGGTAAAATCCAGTATGTGTGACTTTGGGCAAATTATCTCCTTTTTACCCTTTATATACAGATGATAATATTAAATGCCTTACAGTTGGTTGACAGGATTATAGTAGATGTCTTCCTTAAAGCATTTATCATAAGTCCTAATTCATTTTGCTCAATTAAGATAGAAATAACAAAGAAATATCTTCATGTCTTAATCCCAAATGCTCTTTCATTCTGAAGTGTCCTAAGCAAATTCTGGGAGACTCATTTCAAGTAACTTTTTCTCTAGGAAGTCTTCCATGACCACTTCCTTCTTATTCCCAAATTCATATAAATTCTCCCTCTTATACACACACACACACACACACACACACCTATCATTGTACTTGTCACACTGTATTGTAAGTATTGACTTGGATCTTCACCTACTCTTACCTGGACAGTAGCCTTAAAGTGGAGATCTGTATCCCAGTTATTTAGTGCTTTACTGAGCATGTTGTAGGTGGTTGAATAAATGAATATGGATATAAAATATAGAGCACTTCTTTTAGATAGTCCAAATCAATCTGTCCATATGGGCTACACTTGAATGTGACAGAATAAGAAAACATTATGTTCTTACTTTAATGTTGTCATGTATATGATCCTAAATTCTTTTAATCCTTATTAAAAAGAAATAAATCTAGGGGCACCTGGATGGCTCAGTAGATTAAGCCTCTGCCTTTGGCTCAGGTCATGGTCTCGGGGTCCTGGGATTGAGCCCCGCATCAGGCTCTCTGCTCAGCAGGGAGCCTGCTTTCCCCTCTCTCTCTGCCTGCCTCTCTGCCTACTTGTGATCTCTCTCTCTCTCTCTGTCAAATAAATAAACAAGATCTTTTTAAAAATTTTAAAAAAAGAAATAAACCTAAGTTTGATACATGTTTTAGTACTCTGAGATACTTTAGATTTAATGAAATCTTGAAAAATAATAATTGATAATAATAAAACAGTCTGGATTATTAAAGATGAAAGAATAACAGTTTGTTGTTAGGTGGAATTTCATTAATAAACTATTTGTGTTACTCATGATTGGCCAGTAGTTTTCTTGGATGTTTCTGCCATCATCAACGTATAATACTCTCTGAATCCCTCTCTTTTATGCCTTGGTGATGCTGAGACTTTCTGGGAAACATGAGAACTAGGTGACTGAAAATGGGATAATCTTTGTGTTCTTGCTTTTACATTGGTTCTTCCTTTACACAACTTTTCGTAAATTTTCTGTAGATGAGCAGATGCTAACTAAAAGGCAGCCTTAGTTTTAATATCCTCTTATTGTTCTATTTTCTTTTGTTTAATTGAGAAGGAAGATGAGAAAACAGGACAGGTTCTCTGTTATTTCATATGGTATATCTGGCAGCTGGAGAATAGCAGTGGTTGACAAAATGTTCAGTTAATTGAAGCCATGTAGTGGATATTGATGATCTCTCTACATTTAATGGAGAAATAAATCTACTGCTTGAGAAAAAAAAAATACAAATGGCTCTTTGGCTGATATATGTCCACAGTATCCTCTTCAGGCAAATCAAAAAATAATAATTACTTTCCCAGATGTACTATGTTAATGCTTAATTGCACTCTACAGAGCATCTCAAGTTTAAGAAAAATAACAGTGTAGCTTATCCCTTGATTTTTAACTGTTAGATACAATGAAAACTTACTGAGATAAAAACATTTAATTCACACAGCAACCTGTTGGTGACAGCAAAGTTACACAAATTCTAGCAGGGAACTATATATATTCAAATGTGCCTATTCAGGCTTTCAAAATATTTGTAAAATAATGGACAGTACAAAGGCTGTTTATTAAATGGGGCTATTATAAATTTATTTTTATTTTTGTAGTTTCTTTTTTTAAAGTTTTTATTTAAATTCCAGTTTGTTAGCATACAGTGCCATATTAGTTTTAGGTGTACAACATAGTGTCTCTATAAATATGTTTTAAAACTCTGGTTACTCCTGTTTATATACTACTTTGGACCTATCGAAGTTTCAGATGTAATGGTTTGGGCAAATAAAAATTGTGGATGTTTCTGTCAAATACCCAGTTCCTCTCCAAAAAAAGGAAACATTTAGTCACTGATAGGTAATGCCATTTATCAAAGAAAAAGACTTTACAACGACAGCAAAAAAGTGGGACTGAAAGGACTTAGTATTAATTGTATTAAACTCATTATACTGACATTTTAAAAACTCAAAAATTCTGAAAATTGTCTTAAATTTCTTAATTTTAGCCAATTTGGAAATACTATTTTTCATTTAACTGAATTGAAAGTATTTATTTGCCTGCTCTTTTCTCTCCAATAAAACCAGTTAGGAAAATTTCTGCTATTACACTGTATCAAAACCAAGTACTAGGTCCTTAGTTACAGGGCTTGATACAGTTTACATTCAATCATATTGATACAGTTTAAATTCAATCATATTAAAGTTATAATAGCTAAAAATGCTTTCATTCTGAACTCCTTTCTACCTATTACACCCTGTTAAGATTCCTGTTTATCTGGTTTCCTCTCTACTGTTCCCTCCAACACATCTCCTTTCGTTTTGTTCTTTCCTTTCTCAAGGGGTATCTTAAAGTTCATGTCTTCATACCCAGTGCTCGTTCCTTCATTGCTAAACAATTTTCTATGTGCTGAGAAATAGTATGAATCCTATAGGAAATCGTAGTAAGAATCACACAGAAAGATTTCACTTCAAGGTATAATTCTCATTGATTACCAATATTTCTTTTTTGTTCCTCCCTCTTTTTCTTTTTCAGTTCCAGGTGTAGAATTTAGTGATTGCACACTTATATTCAACTGCTGGTGCCCATCACAAGTACCTTCTTTTTACCCATTAGCTATTTAACCATCACAAGTACCTTCTTTTTACCCATTAGCTATTTAACCCATCGCCCCTGCCCACCTCCCCTCCAGCAATCCAGTTAAGAGTTTGTTTTTCGGTTTATCTCTCTTCCCTGATCCCTCTTTGCTCATTTGTTTTGTTTCTTAAATTCCACATATGAGTGAAATCATACAGTATTTGTCTTTCTCTGGCTGACTTATTTCTCTTAGCATAATACTCTCTAGCTTCATCCATATTGTTGCCAGTGATGATTTCATGCAAAAAAAGATTCCATTATTTTTATGGCTGAGTTAATATTCCATGAGTTGTATTCATATATATACATATATATGTATATGTGTATATATATATATATACACACATATATATATGATTATTTCTTTCTTCTTTATCTATTCATCTGTCATTGGACACTTGGGCTCTTTCCATAGTTTGTCTATTATAGATAATGCTGCTAAACATCAGGGGGCAAGTATCCCTACAAAGCAGTATTTTTGTATCCTTTGGGTAAATACCTAGTAGTGCAATTGCTGGATTAAGGGTAGTTCTATTTTTAACTTTTTAAGTAAACTCCTTACTATTTTTCAGAGTGCCTACACCAACAGTGCAAGAGGGCTCCCCTTTTTCTGCATCCTTGCCAACACCTGTTGTGTCTTGTGTTGTTGGTTTTAGCCATTCCGACAGGTATGAGGTGATACCTCATTGTAGTTTATATTTTTATTTTCCTGACGATGACCTCATTGTAGTTTAGATTTTTATTTTCCTGACGATGAGTGATGTTGAGCATCTTTTCATGTCTGTATTGGCCATATGTGTCTTCTTTGGAAAAATGTCTATTTATATCTTCTATTCATTTTTAAATTAACTTATAATGTGTTATTTGCCCCAGGGGTATAGGTCTGAGAATCATCAGGCTTACACATTTCACAGCACTCACCATAGCACATACCCTCCCCAATGTCCATAACCCAGCTACCCTATCCCTACCTCCCCAGTTCCCAACAACCCTCAGTTTGTTCTGTGAGATTGAGTCTGTTATGGTTTGTCTTCCTCCCAATCCTATCTTGTTTCATTTTTTCCTTCCCTAACCCCCACAACCCCTTGCCCTGCCTCTCAAAGTCCTCATATCAGAGAGATCATATGATAATTGTCTTTCTCTGACCGACTTACTTGGCTGTGCTTAATACCTTCTAGTTCCATCCAAGTCATTGCAAATGGCACGATTTCATTTCTTTTGATGCCTGCATAGTATTCCATTTTTGTGTGTGTGTGTGTGTGTGTGTGTATGTGTATGCCACATATATATATGTCACATCTTTTTTTTTTTAGATATTTATTTATTTATATATTTGACAGAGATCACAAGTAGGCAGAGAGGCAGGCAGAGAGAGAGAGAGAGAGGAGGAAGCAGTCTCCCTGCTGAGCAGAGAGCCTGACATGGGGCTCAATCCTAGGACCCTGGGATCATGACCTGAGCTGAAGGCAGAGGCTTTAACCCAGTGAGCCACCCAGGTGTCCCTATGTCAAATCTTTATCCATTCACCTGTTGATGGACTTCTAAGTGCTTCACATAGTTTGGCTATTGTGGACATTGCTGGTGTAAACATTTGGGTGCACTTGCCCCTTTGGATCACTACATTTGTATCTTTAGCTTCTACCCATTTTTTAAGATGATTTTTTATTTATTCATTTGAGAGAGAGAGAGAGCGCACGAGTGGAGTGGAGGGGAAAGGAAGGGGCAGACTCCCCACTAAACAGGGAACCTAATGTGGGGCACAATCCCAGGACCCTGAGATCATGACCTGAGCCGAGGGCAGACGTTTAACTGTCTGAGCCACCCAGGCGCCCCATCTTCTACCCATTTTTAATTGGATTATTTGTTTTTTGGGTGTTGAGTTTTGTAAGTTCTTTATATATTTTGGTTACTAACCCTTTATCAGATATGTCATTTGTAAGTATCTTCGCCCATTCCATTGGTTGCCTTTTTGTTTTGTTGACTGTTTTCCTTCACTGTGCAGAAGCTTTTTATTTTGATGAAGTCTCAGTGGTTTACGTTTATTTGTTCCCTTGCTTCAGGAGACATATCTAGTAAGAAGTTGTAGCAGCTGATGTCAGAGAGGTTGCTGCCTGTGTTATCTTCTGGGATTTTAATGGTTTCCTTTCTCACATTTAGGCCTTTAATATATGAATATTAAAAAAAAATTGTGTCTGGTGCCAAAAAGGGGTTCAATTTCATTCTTTTGTATTTGGCTGTCCAGTTTTCCCAACACCATTTGTTGGAGAGACTATTTTTTTCCCCATTGAAAATTCTTTCCTGCTTTGTTTGACCATATAGCTGTGGCTCCATTTCTGGGTTTTCTATTCTGTTCTGTGATCTGTGTGTCTGTTTTTGTGCCAGTACTATACTGTCTTGATTACTACAGCTTTGTAATATAACTTGAAGTCCAGAATTGTGATGCTTCCAGCTTTGTTTTTCTTTTTTCAAGATTGCTTTAGCTATTTGGGGCCTTTTGTGGTTTTTTACACATTTTAGAAATATTTATTCTAGTTCTATGAAAATTGCTTAACACTAAACTCCATGAAGGCAAGTGACAGTATTATAATTAATATTAAATATATATCTTGGGCACCTGGGTGGCTCAGTGGGTTAAGCCTCTGCCTTCAGCTCAGGTCATGATCTCAGGGTCCTAGGATTGAGCCCCGCATCGGGCTCTCTGCTCAGCAGGGAGCCTGCTTCCCTCCCTCTCTCTGCCTGCCTCTCTGCCTACTTGTGATCTCTCTCTGTCTGTCAAATAAATCTTTAAAAATATATATATATATCTTCCATCCATGTTGTCGCAAATGGCAAGATTTCATTTCTTTTGATGGCTGCATAGTAAAAAAATATATATATATATATATATATATATATATCTTGAATCACTTCTCTTGTTTATCTCAATTAAAGCACTGAAGTTCAAATAGTTTTTCCTCTAGCAGGTCCCTGAGTTACTCAGCCTCTAGAAGAGGGAAATATGTAAGCCATGCTTTGCTCTTTGAGGGATCGTGACAGAATTTACAAGTGGTTACCAAAAGGAGATTGGCTAGCCTGAAGATTTCATCTGCCTGAGTCACTTCTGCATCAAATATAGCACAACGCTCTCTGTACATAAAAGAATCTGTGTGATAACAAATATTTGTACATTGCATAATACTCTCCTAGGTATTTTCCCATATATTCCCAGGACTTGTATTTCATATAAAACTGTACACGTATGTAAAATATCATTACTATTCAACATGTAAAATGAAATAAACACTATTTAAGGATCTTAGCCACAGTCTCAGGGTTAGATAATGGCCTAGAAAGGCAAACAAACCAGACCTCCTAGCTTATAGTCCAGAGCTCTACCCACAAAGATGCCTTTTAATGTTGTAAAGTAAGCATCTGCTTTTGCAAGTTAACAAATGAAATTTTAGTTTAGTTATTCATGTTCCTGTTTTTAAACTAATTGAAAACTAATTTCAAATTAACATACTCTTCTAAAGCTGATTTTGCAAGATGCTTTTGGGGTCGAAAAAAACTTGGTAAATTGAGATGCCTGGATTTCTCACTATCTGTAGCAATAATAGAAGAATTGATCTTTATTGTAATTTCTTGGTCACAAGTGACATGTAAAAATAATCTAAAGGGGATGTAGAATTTACTACTTTGTTTCCTTCCCTTAAAAAGAAAAGAGAATATATGACATGAAGGGGAACAAAATACACACAGATAGAAAAGCCTGTGACAAAATGTCAGATGAGCTGGACAAATTTAGTAGCTCTTGAATTGCCAGCAAATCCAACCTTTCGTCCTGCATGCAATTATGTTGCACCTCATCTCCTTCTGTTTTGAAGAAGCAAGGTCCTATACAATAGACACCACACAATATAATTTCACCTGTTGAATTGGAAGGTGTTGAAATCAATGTTTACTGTCACTCAATCTGGATTCCAAGACATTTAACAGCTGTAAAGCATTTTTAGGCAGGTTGCATGGTAAGTGTTCATGGTTTGTCAGTTCAACATGTCTCTGATGATAACACATACTAGGCTACCTATCTGGGACAGATTCAGACTTCTGGCAGCCACTCAGATATTAAGAAACCTGAGAACATATAAAGTGCTTGAATAAACATCAAGAAAATTCATATTTCTTTAATGTACAAATATTTCTCTGAGTCTCACTGTAATCAGAACTGTACTAGGCTCAAATTTAATATATCATTATAATATTAATATTTTATTCTACCCCATTCACTAGAAAGTTAAAGCAGGAATTATCAGAAAAAAAATAAAAAGTTTATGGTTGGGGTCACTGATCTACAGATACCCTTGTTGGCTGTGAAGGGTCAGGCAGCAAGTAGAATAAGTTGTCAGAATATGATTTCATATTCATTCAACAACAAAAATACCTATTGGACATTTGTCGTATCTCAGACACTGCAGTATACAGTGGTAAACAAAACAGACATCCTTGTGTTGATAGAAGTTAAAGCCACTCTACAGCCTTTGAACCTTTTAAAATTATCTGAAGGGTAAGCCTTTGAAAACCAATTACCAACATCCTACTACTGGCTGAATTTCACCTGCTGGAAAACACCTTTTATTTCATTATAAGAGCTAAATATGATAATTTTTTCCAGCATCTCAGTAGTGATCCAGAAGATCTACAATTCCTCAAATTAGTCTTCAGATATTTTTAATTGTGTGTACATTCACAAATATACATACCTCATATATTAAAAAATGTATACATGTATACATAAAAAGGCGGATAAGAGCACACATATATAAACAGAACATATGCATAAAAGTATATGTGCAGACATACATATGTATATGTGAAGTATATGTATCTGCCATTATATACATGAATATATATACATAAATTCATAAAACATGTATACATACATAAATGTATATATACATAAAAAGCTCACAGATACACATCTACCTCTGTGTATTTATGTAATCAGGGTAGTTTGAATAATGTTTTGAAGGATTACCAGTTATTCTCTTTGTTCCTGTATTAATAGTACTATGGGTATGAAAAAGTGAAAAAAAATGAGTGTTTTCAGATTATGGACAGACAAAATGATATGACATCTGGATTTTTCTGAAACCAACCTTGTATTGGGTACAATGGATGGAACTTGGTGGTGTTATAGACATAAAACATGACTGGCCATTTGTTGATAATTATTAAAACCAGTTCATAAGAATACAGAAATTTAATGTATTAATATTTTACATTTCTTTATATTTGAAAAGATGTAATAAAAAGTTTGAAATATTCCAAAGTGGAAAAAAAAAGACAAAGTAGAGAATCTTGCTTTACTGCAAATTTTGATTAAAGCTAAGGTAATTAATCATTAATTTAAAATAGAGTAATATATTGGTGGAATAGAGTGAAAGCTCAGAAATAGGCCCATGCCTGTAAGAACACTTGCTTGACCATAAAGGTGTTATAACAAGTCCCAGAATGCACAGAAAAATCAATCACAGGTGAATTATGAACATACCTGTGAAAGCCAAAACAATGAATTTGTGGATGTTTATAGTGTATCTTCATGACTTCTAGGAGAATTTCCTAAATAAGACAAAAAAGGCATTAACCACAAAGGGAAAGATTTCTCAACTGATTATATTATACCTAAGAATTTCTTATATTATACCTAAGATAATGTAATTCTTATAATATATATAATATAATATATAATAATTCCATAACATAATATAATTCTTATGTTGTACCTAAGAATTTCTACTCATTTAATGACCCAATTAAAAGCATGAACATTGAGGGGCACCTGGGTGACTCAGTTGGTTAAGCAACTGCCTTTGTTTGTGGTGATGATCTCAGAGTCCTGGGATCTGCCCTTGTAAGGCCCCATGCTTGATGGTGGGGAGTCTGCTTCTCTCCCTCCCTTTGACACCCCCTCCCTCTTCATGCTCTCTTGTGTGTGCTATTTCTCAAGCTAATAAATAAAATCTCTTAAAAAATTGTGAACATTGAAATTTAAAATACATTTACCTGACTACTCATAATGGATGGTGCATGGAGGAGTGAATGGTGTTCAGAGTGGAATATTTTTAGCATAAAAGAAATTATATCATTCTTTGTATTGATAGGATTTATTCATGGAGCACTCCCCATTTACAATGAGATATAACCAGGGTTGTTCAAAGGGCTTACTTTCATACATCCTCTGTTAGGGTACACAAATATGGGAATGATATGGTATCCTGAAGCTGGTTTGACATAGTCTTCTAAAATAACTCTTCTAAGATGGATAGTGTTTTGATATAAATTGTCACTAATATTTTTTCTTTTAATATTCCCCTCCACAGTATGGGGAATCCAAAAATAGTTAAATCCAGGATTATAGAATTATATATATAGTTCTAAAAGTTGTAGGATGTTATCTGAGTAGATGGAGTGGGATGCTTGGCCACATGGAATTAATTTCCATGACAGGAAATGCAACTCCTTTGCTCATTAATGGACTCCCCCAGCCCCACCCTACATAAATTATGTGAGAGTTCTACATGACCCGATTAGATGATTAGATGTCTTTTAGCAAGATGACCTTGTAAAACCTTTAAAATGAGAAAAATAAATGATTCACATGAAAAAGCAAAATTAAAAAATAATGGAAATGAAAGGCTTACTCATTTAGTCTCAAATACTTGGTGATGAACAGAGTGTATGCTGTATTTTTCTTTGTCCTTTCATTCTACTGTAGCAACTCATCCCACACAAAGTTCTTATGTGATTCTAATTCTTTTTGCTTACTTTAGTGTAACCTCCTCCTTATGTCTTCTCTTTTTGAACATTCTTCCTTTAAATAGTTAAAATTACCTCCTTTATTGGTGTCAGCACATCCTCTGTTCCCTCACTACCTCAAATTCACATGCACTCAATGCCTCAAAACAGTTCCTAACATTTACTGGCTAATATTTAAACATTGCAAAATTTCTAACATCTCGTCTCAACTCTTATAATCTAAAAAAGAGATGTGTCATTATTTGGAATTGTTTAAGACTTTACTAGGGCCTCCTGTGATCAAATTCTTTGACTCTCATTTTAACCTGTATTATATATTATTTCCCATGCATATCCCTCAATGTAATATTTGGAAAGATACCACATTTCACCTTTCTCCCCTAGTATAGTCACAATACTGTTTCCCTTTATTACTTAGAAAGGCTCTGTAGCATTGGCAATGAGGTGTCCCTTATCTGCCAAGAATCTTTATTTAAAAAAAAAAAATTAAACTTGGTTATAATGACCACATGGACAGCAAATCTTTATCAGAGTAGCAAGACTATTTTTTATCTTAATCACGTAAACAGTTATGAATTCATGAAATACTAAGGAGTTAAAATTAAAGAAGGAAAAATGTAAACTTCCTTAAAAATGAAAAGATTGTTCATAAAAGCATTGAGAACACTAATTGTCTTCTACAAAGAGTAAAAAAGCATTTCTAATACACTGTCATTTATATTTGATTATACTTGGATGGCTACATGTTATTAGGCAGGATGTAAACAGAGCAAACCTTGATATGACAAAGAGAATATTGCATCCCAGTGATGATGAGTTATATGAGACATAAATAGATCTTTCCTGAAAATAGCATAGAGACTCGCAGTGGGTGGCAGTGTTACCCAAAGATAACCCCAGCAAAAGAGCTCATTAGTTTCTCCTGTTTATATTGATATTGTCTCTTTTTATATACGATCTTCAAGCAAGCCAAATGAAACAAAAGATTTCTTCCTTTTACCCTCTGCTTGACTCTCTGGTGAGCTGACTAGTAAAATCTAAGCACTAAAAAAAATACCAATGGCGATGAATTGATCCACTCCTGACTGAGACTAAAGCCACTTTTGCCACTTTAGCAGATTAAGCAACTGTTTATTGAATTTGGGGGTCACTTCACAAAAGCTGTTTGACCTCAGGTCTTCTCTTGCTGACAGAAATGTGGAAAATGTCAAGATAGGGTCTGCAACTGGATGATATTTGTGGGGAGATAGGGTTTATTTTACCTGCAGGTACATGTTGGGTAAACCAAGGTGCTTTTTTTTTTTTTTTTAATAAGCATAAGTTTTAATATTAGACAGCTGTTTTTATATCCAGGTCAGTCATTTCCAACAAGTATGACTAGGAACAGTGACATAATCTGCCTGTTTTCTCATCTGTTAAACTTGAATCTTCCTCAGCCTGAAGGATTATTAATGGGATCACATGAAACATGATACATAAGGCGTCTAACTCAGTGAATAAGAATGTTGATTTTTAGGATGCCTAGGTGGCTGCGTTGGTTAAGCCTCCGACTCTTGATTTTGACTCAGGTTGTGATTCAGGGTGGTGAGATTGAGCCCTGAGTTGGGCTCTGCACTCAGCCTGGAGTCTGCTTGAGAGTCTCTCACTCCTGGCTCTGCCCCTCCCCGTCGCTAACATGCCCACTCTCTTTCTCTCCCTCTCTCAAATAAAGAAATAATATCTTTAAAAAAAAAAAAAGGATTTTGATTTTCATTTTCTCATATTGGTTGTCCCATTTCCTTAATACAAAATATATATTCCTTCTGTTCCTACACTAAACACTATTCCTTTCAGTAGTAACATGGTTCTTTCTGTAGTTAATCTTTGGCCCACTTCCTGCATTAGTTTAAATATCTAGCTTCTCACCTTATTCAGAAAGACTAGAATTAATTCCAGTTTCTCCCATCTGCTGTTGGTTCTGTGTGCGATCGTATGTATTGCTATCTGGTGTGTTAGAGCCAGGGTAACAAATCCACATACTGGCCCATGATACTCTTAGCTTTACTTCTAATTACCTCTGTGTTCAAAAGGAAGAAGCTATTTTTTTTTTTTTCTGTAAGGCTTCCTGTATGATTTTATTGGCAATTATTCCCCATTATGCAATGAGCTTGATTGGCTTCCTGTGACCCAATCCACTATTTATTGTCATGGATCAATACGTTAGAAAATTTCCTTACAAGGAACAACCAGAAAGCTGCTTACAATGGCATTATCTCAAGCCTCAATTTAATGTGGGTGGGATGCTGTCCCATATACATTGCAGTGTGAAGATATGTATCATTGATGTGGCCACTGCTCTAAGCCCCAAATCCCAACTCTACTGAATACATTTATTGTATCCTACTAATGTCAGTAGCTATTCATAAATAAAATGAAACTACAAATTCCCAAATGATTAGTATACACTTCCTTTCTTCCCATATCTATTGAGCTGGAAATGGAAACCATTCCAATAATAATCAGATGCATAAAAGCACAGAATATATTCCATAGCTACAAATCAAAATTATCACCCTTTTCTTCTTATGTCATTTGACCCAGGCAAATGTAAGTAAAGAATGTTTTGCCAACTATTCTTCATTTTTGGTTCCCTTCTTTGGGATGGACTCTACCATTTGCCCTCTTATTTAAACCCTCTTGGGCTAGGTCTGTTGCAAAGGAAATTGCTCTGTGCCTGTTAGAAATAAATAGTTTTAATTTTACCTCTTAATCTTCACTCTAACTTTCATCTTGAATTTCCCATTTTCAAGTATCTGACTAAATTGATTTGATGCTTAATGCTTGCCAAATAAATAATGAGGCTCTGAATGAGTCCATATGTAATAAGGCAAGGATTTCATTACTTCTAACATCGCTATAATCAGGCAATGATTAAATTATTTCTAACATTCTTAATACCAATGTGAAAATATGCTAAAGACCCAGAACAATTTAAGCTTTTCCACCATGTTTTGTATCAAGCATTTCTGTTTCTAGCAGTTTATCACTATCACAGTGTTGCAGAAATTGGCCTGTAAGGGTTTATGCTAATAATAATGGAAAGAATTCAGCCACAGGTGTCCCCCTTTATCTAAGCTACATCTTTAAAATAATTTACAAGTTCCATGGTAACGACCCTAAGGACCACCAGCAGGAATGCTGATTAACATTTTGTAGGGGAAAAGGATTTAAATAATCAAACAATTTACAAATTGTAAAAACTTAGACAGATGTTCATCTCATGGTTATTTTGGGAGGGGTTGGGAGTGGTTCTGAACTGAAAAGTGTCTGCCTATTCTCATTTGGAGTAGAGAGAAAGAGAGAGAGACTTGGGCTTATCTTCCAAACAAGGGCATTCAGATCTATCTCTAGCATGACTGGTATTACTTCCAGTTTGCAGAAATTAGATTATACCCATTGCATCCAAGGGTGATGCTTAACTCAGACCTCTGAGTTATGTTTGTAGTGCATTTGGAATCTGACAGTAACATACCCAAGAAATGATTTGCAGCTTTAATGCGTGCCTGAAGGATGGTGATATTGATGAGAAATCTGTATTACAGCACTGTACATCATCATTAAAAGGCATTTAAAATTGGCTTGTAAAATGTGACTTTCATTGCACTCTATGCACTCTTGGAAAGATAAAGTAGGGTATTAAAATGATGATATGGATATTAATAAATATGGCTACTCTATTAGATCAGAATGTGGCAGTTTACTCTCAAAGCTAGAGGTTCTGTTTCTATTACCCATAAGAGGCGCTTTACAATGGTCTGGAGCCAAAACATAACTTTTCTGGCCACTAAGCTAGCCACTGGTCCAGAACTTTAGTTTAAAAGAACAAAATGTTCTAGTACCATTTCTGTTGCTCATAAATTCCATTTGTGGGTTTATCATAGGCTGGGAGATTATTGAATTTGGACAGCATGTAATTTTAGGCTGTCTGAATTCATAATGTAAAGACTTACTGAATTGCAAACAATCCTGGGTTTTTCAGTTCAAAAACTGCCCAGAGGTGTGAGGGTGGAGTGAGTTGGAGGAGTGGTTAAAACTTGGTGTCATTCCAAGGGAGAGATCCACTGCACTGAGATATACCTAATTTTTATTGCAGTCATTGTACATCAAGATAATTTTTAATATATTTTTATATTCAACCTAGCATTTATATGGAACATTTATTTTATTAGAACTACCAATTTAATTATATGTGAAAACAAATTAGCAAATACATGAAGGAAAACTGCTTGTATATGGAAGAAGATAAGCCTACATTATGGTTAGTGTATTTATCCATTAATATAATCATTATCTAATTTAAGACATTTAGGTTCAACCAAAGTATCTCACTAATGTGGGTTAAAACATCTATGGTTTTCAGAACAGTTTCTAAATTTAAGCCTGCTCTCTTACAGTTGTTTAAACATTTTCAGCTTTCTCCAGAGTATCTACTTTGAAATTATATTGTTAGAATAGTGCTGATTGTCATTAAAACGTTAATTTTAATGTTGATTTTTCTGTAACAAATGGCATTTCTAATATATATAATAGCCTTAAAGGATGCTGGATGTCAACTTCCAGCATAATCTGGAATATTTTAAGTATAATCTGGTTCAACGAGCAGCTGAGTAAATCCATGGGATTTTAGAGAATGACCATGTAATAGTTTATATTATGCTCTTTTCAAATTATTGCTTAGAGATTTTTTTCTCATTTTTGTCTATCAATTCATTACCCTGGCTCTTACTTAACATGTCATCAAAGAATCATTTTTTGACAATGAACTGCACGAAAACTAAAATCTTAAACTTCTGCCAGAAATATTTGTACCCATTTCATATTCACATTTATATACATCTTTTTTTTTTTAAAGTTTTGCATTTGGGCATTCAGCCTTCTTTTTAGACTTAGATTCAGTTAGCCAACATGCATTATATCATCAATTTCAGATACACATATTCTTTATATTCCTCTTTTAATTTGTTAATCCAAGTCCTGGGTATTTTCAGGGGAACTCTCTTTTTGTAACTTTGTGTAAGGAACTAGGATAAGATAATGGATTTCTTTCAGTCAGTCCAGAAGAATCCTCTCATGTAATTGAAACTTCCTGTAGCATTTGATATTGTGGATACTCCTTGTTTTGTTTCTTCTAGTTTGGACGGTATTTTTTTTTTTTTTGTGACTCTTTTTCTATCTCAGTGAATGCTCCTCTAGGCGTTTCTTCTGCTCCTTCACTGGATGGTGTTCCCTGAGTCTTCTTGTCTTTCTCTTTTCCCTCTGCATATAGTCCTCAGTCACAGGAATAAATGGTGATTCACCACTGGATCTCTCTTATTTTGTCTTCTCTTCTGAGCTGAAGATCATTTTTCTTCACTTTGTGTTTTACTTAGAAATTTCAGTCATGCCTCAACTTTAACAGTTCCCTAATTAAATGAACCATCCCTTTTCTCCCTGACTCTGTTTTCCCCTTAATCCTTAATTCCTAAGTTTTATCATTGGTAATTCCCAAATATGTCCCTTTCCGTTGCTAATAATCCTATTACTGTTGAACTAACCAAGATCTCATCATCTCTGCTTGAGCAAGTGCATCAGTTTGATAACTGATTTTCTTAACTTATTCCTGATTATTTTCTTGACCATTAGTCATACGTGTCTGTAGTTATCTATTTTAAGTTACTTTTTAGTCCTTATTTCAAACTATCTGTACCTCAGGATAATATTGACTTCTTTCTCTTCCTATTACTCCTTCCAAAGCAAAACTCCTCTTTCTGACATCCCCATCAGAATGTAATAATACACTTTTCCTGTTTTCTTCTTAACTCTCTCCTTGTCCCTGTCATGTCTTTTTATATGCTTCTTTACACTTGCCAATTCCATAAATGTTGGTGTTTCAAAGTCTCTGTCTTCATATTTATTTCCCTTTCATTCTATTTCTTCTACCTTGGGCAATCTCAAATAGTCCTAAGGCTTCTGTGACTACCTCTTTGCTGGTGAATCCCAAATTTGTATTTCTAGAACATATTGAATATCACTTTCATCCTGGATTCTTTATCTGTCTCTATTTAGAGATTACATAGGAATATTTCTTCCAGTTTAACATGTTCAAACTGAGCTCTTCATTTTCTTCCAAAGCACAACTCCTTCTTCTGAGATCCCCTCCAGAATGAAAATATAATCAGCCTTTGACTGCCAAGACAGAGATCTTGGCATTTTTCTTAATTCCTCCTTATCCCTCACTTCTCACATCAGCAAGTCCAGTCAGTTCCATCGCCTAAGTATCTTTCCACACTATACCCACTACCACTATCCTATTTAAGAAAGTCTTATCTTTTCCTAGGATTATTGCACCAGCCTCCTATCTGCTTTCCTTATTTCAGTTTTTCCCCTCAAGCACCTGAGTGATCTTTCCAAGGTACAGATATGATTATGCTACCTTTATGCACACATCTTTTTTGTAGATATGTCTTGACCTCAGAATAAGGTCCCTAACAATGGCTTAGAGAGCCCTCCAAAAAAATGTCTCCATCTCTCTCTTCAGCCCAGTCTCTTCCCATCTCTCACTTTCTACTCTAAGCCTTAGTCAGACTGAACTACTTTTGGTGACTTGAATTCCATATGCTCCCTCTTGCCTTGGTAAAATAGATTGTATGGGCTACTTTGTCTTCTTAGTGCATTTTTCTAGCCATATTCCTTTATGTTTTACTCTGCTGATCTTTCAAGGCTTAGCTTAGAGAGTACTTCTGGAGCCCTTTCCTTGACTTTGCAAGACTTGGTTAGGTGCCTTTTGGCACCTCACAGAGCACCTTCCACTTTCTTTTCTAACAGTACTTAGTGTATCATGGTGTACTTCTATGCTTGTCCACCCACTCTTCACTTGACTGTGAGTGCTTTGAGAGCCAGGGCTCTATCGTTTGTCAGACAATGCACCTGACACAGAACAGGTGCTCTTTAGTTGTTTGTGGAAAGAACGAGGTGAGATAGGAAATATAATTCAGATTTCTAATTATTTAAAAGTATAATTGCTACTCATTATCTCTGAGATATGCTCCTCATTTATCTCAAGAGAAGCCAAGGACCATAGATCTAGATTGGCTCTTGTCAATCTTATCTCCTGCCACACTCACATGGGTATCTGGCTCTTGCATATGAACCAAATATTCAAGTCCCCCAATTATGCTGTGCTCTCTCTTGTGCTTTGAACCTTATCTTTTCTTTCTTCTTATTTGTGTTTTATCTATCATTCCAAATTCTTCTTAAATGTCACTTCTTCTGCCTTTGCAGGGTGGAGTTAAGTGCTTTTTTTTGTACTTCTACTGCCCTGCACACCCCTGCTAATATAGCCTTTATTTGATCATTTAATAATTTGCTTATATGTTTGTGTACCATCACATCATTAACTTCTGGGATATAGCATGGGTCCTAGCACCCTGGGAATGTTAAGTGCTTAGTAAATGCTCACTGATTAACAAATGAGGAGGGCAACATTCTTTTGTGGGAACTAGCCCTTCAATCTTGGTCTAATCTCAAACTACAGAATTCTTATCTTTAAGATTAAAATAAAAAAGAACTCTAAGAATATGCCCTTAAAAATAATGGAAGACATCTTACAGAGAAGAAAACCTTCTAAAACTGAAGACTACATAATATTTGTATTAGATCCTTTATCCTTATAACCTGATAAGTAGGATATCATTTCTGAAACAATCATGGGCAAAAGACTATGCTAATAGCTTAAAATAGTTAATCTTATTTAATTCTCACAATTGTAAGAAGTAGATTCAAGAATTATCCTTTATAATAATGAGGAAAGTTAGGTCTAGGGTGGTTAAGTATCTTGCCTAACGTCTCTCTGCTATTACTAGCAGACTAGGACCCAGATATGACTAACTCTGTATGCACTACACCATATATGGAATGTCTTGGCTCAAAAAGGACATTATGTTTTAGAAGGGGCAGAATTTTTTTCTGACAAATAGTTTTCCCCAACCATTATATATAATGGGTCTTTAAAACAATAGGTGAAAGAATTTTCTGTGGTTTGTACATACTCCAAAGCCTGGTAGGCAGTAATTATGATGATAAATAAAAGTATTGACCAAGTAAATTACTAATACTTATCTCCTTTATAGCACCTATAATAGTGTGTCATTTCCCCTAATTAAAATTTGTTGAATTAATGCATAAATAAAACAAAATGTCCCTAGAAAACCATATTGCAAATGGAAAAGAAAATCATAAGTGGAGTCATGGATAAAATACAAGCAATTTTTATAATATTGAGAGGAGAGTGAACCAGAAGTCCTGTCCCACTGTCAATATAGCAGAGTCTATGTTTTATAGATAAGGCTTCTGGAGATCACAGTGGCCCGCCAAGTATACCTAGGAGGACAGAGGGTTAAATCCACTGATAAAGCAAGGCTATATCAGGCTATAGAAATTTAAGTTGGATAGGAAGGCAGGTCTTCCTGTGTAATTGCTTTCAGAGCTTTGTCTGCTTTCTTTGGCTGATGATTGGTTCCTCATATAGCACACAAAGAGGGAACTGGCAGATATTTTCATTTTTAAGTCACTGTCTGGCAATTAGATTTTTCCAGAATCACCTCAATCTAGTAATAGAGGAAGCACCATCATATTTCCAAATATTTTACTATGGCGTAAGTAGTATTAGTTGGAATAGTAAGTAATAAAAAGCTCTGAATTACAGAAAGTAGATTAGAGGTTACCAAGGGCTGGGAGGTGATGTGGAATTACTGCTTAATGGGTATAGAGTATCTAATTTGGGTGATGAAAATTTGGGAAGTAGACAGTGGTGAAAGTTGTACAACATTGTAAGTGTAATCAATGCCACTGAACTGTATATTTAAAAATGGTTTAAACATAATGTATGATAGTATAAAAAATTAATAATGTAATGTGCCCCCAAACCACTGAATTGTAGACTTTAAATAAATGAATTCTAGGATATGTGAATTGTACTTCAGTAAAAGCCATTTAAAAAATAATGTTTATAAAAAATAAAAAATTAAAAAAAAAATAGCTCTGTATTAGTTTTCTGGGGCTTCCATAATAAATTATGACACACTGTGTGGCTTCAAACAACCCAAATTTATCTTGCACTTCGGAGACCAGAAGTCTGAAATGAAGGTGTCAGTTGGACAGTGCTCCCTCTGAGACTGCAGGAGAGAATCTTTCCTTCCCTTTTCCCAGCTGCTGAGGCTCCTGACATTCCTTGGTTTATGGCTGCATCACACCAATCTCTGCCTCCATCTTTACATTGTTTCTTCCTCTGTGTATCTTCTCTTCTGTCTCTTATAAGGAACTATATTTCATTTTGGGACTACTTGGATAATCCAGATGATCTTATTTTGAGATCCTTAATTATATCTGCAAAGATCCTTTTTCCAAATAAAGTCATATTCATGGAATCTACGACATGGATATAATTTGGAAGGGGGGCACCATTCGATCCACTGAACACTCATACTCTATTGTAAACATTTGCTATGGTGGCAGGCACTAGTTACTGAGCCTTTCTACCTCAACTATTTAATTTTCAAAACAAGTCTAAGTGAAATAGGTACTGTTATTATCTAACTGAACAGATGGTGTAATTGAGACTCAGAGAGATTAGATAATTTGCTCAAGATCACACTGAAAGGAACCAGAATTGAGATGAAACACAGGGTGATCTCTGAGTCTATACTTCCAGCCCAGCAATGTGATTCTCCTTTGACCATAGGGAGCGCATTGTGGGGGTTCTGATTTCTCTCATTATTATTTACCCATTTGTCATTTTTCTGTAAAGTTCAATAATTATTGCAGTGAATATGGAGACCCTCTTGATCTCTTTCATGTGCTAAGGAAAACCTTCTCCTATGCATAAATCCTCGTTTTTCTCTGAGAGGTAATTTAGATTTGGATTTGTCCAACTTTGATCTTAACATCTCTCTGAAAATCTCTCTCAGTAAGAGCATAAATGTCATGTGATGAGATTTATAGAAGATGTATAAACAGCTCTAATTATACAGTTGGGGTGGGGGCACGTCTTATGTTAGAAAATCCTCAACCAAGTACAAATCTTCCATTTCTTACTTCAGTTTTAAATGACACAGTAGCTCTGCCCCGCTAAAAAGAAGTTCAAAATCAAATATATCTAAGTGAGACATTGTGTAAAAGAAATAACTGGAATAACTAGAGTTGGGTATCCTTTCTTTTTTGCCTAAATCACTTTTTATTAAGATAGCTTTTGAAAGCCATTTCTGTTAAAATTTACTGCAGTGGAGAAACACGATACAACAATTACTGTATATAGAAGTCATCTTCAATCCTGAGGATAATACAGGATATTCAGGGCCTAGGACCATCACAATTTGGTTATTCCAGAGTATCTTGTCACAAAAGATTAATGATGTCTCTGTTATATCGATAGAGCACTTAGGAGCTCAGTTTCCACCATGCTAATATCCAAAGGAGCAGTACTTCATAACGGTGGTTTTGTATTTCCTCTCTAAGTTTCATTTCCTTGCCTTTTCAATTTTACTTTCTGACTGTCTAAGTTAATTTTCATTGCTTTGTTTGGTCTTTTCCAGTTTAAATCTCAATTTTATGATCTGGCTCATGTCACAATCCATTGGAGCATTATTTAGTAGCAGCCCCCTCGCCCCGCCCAGTTCATGGCCAGAGAAAGTGACAAAATGTCTTTGTTCTCTCACAGAATACAAAATGCTTGCTACATAGTATTCTTCATTTAGCTAGTTTTAATATCTTTTCCTAAAAATTTCTTTATAAGTAATGGTCTTCTAAACTTGAAGGAAGAAATTACTTTTACATAGGAAATGTTTCCATAGGAAACATAACAAAAACAGGTGAGAAGCCTTTTTCAGAACAAAGATAAGTGATTAAAGCATTAGAAATGGTACTGTGGCAACCTATACATGTAAGCTAGAGGATTTGAAACTTCACCAAATAATCCAGTATTACTGAGTATAGTCATCATATTTTGCATTTTGTCTTTTACAATTACATTTTTTAGTTTAGGATTTCTTGACATTGGCGCTGTTGATGTTTGGGACTGTATAATTCTTTGTTGGAAGGATGTGTGCTGTGCTATATGCACTGTAGGATGTTTAGCAGTTTCCCTCGCCCCTAACTACCAGATGCTCATAGCCTTCCCATTTCCAATTTTGACAACCAAAATATCTTCAGACATTGCCAAAAAATGCCCGAGGAGCAAAATCACCATAGTGCTAAAGTGACAGGACGTTGATAATAAGGGATGCTTTCAAGTGTGTGTATCTACGGAGGTTGAAATTTCTGAAGCCCAGGCAAAGATCATTTAGGCTTCACAATAATTCAAGTTCTTTTCATCGATATTGGTTGCTTTAAACCATTAGAGGCAAGTAGGGACTATATGCAGTTTGGCAATACTATCAGGTGTTAACTTTTAATGATATCCAGTTTCCAGTAAAAATCTGGCACACTGACAAACATTGTTAATAACTAGGTGCAAAACCAGTCATGCAGCCTGTTTCGTATGCTCCGTAAAGACTTTCCATTCTTTTAGACCCCAGTATGAAAAAGATTTATTTATGTGGGGATGCTTGCAGCAGGATCAGCAAGGCTACTGATTGGATCACACCACAAATTCCTCTGTTTTCAGGAAAATAAACTTCTCAAAATACTTCCGTATATAGAGTAATAATCCAAAAGCATTCAGTAGTGAGCTTATCAATAACAGTTTTCAACAGTGTTCGCCACAAAACCACCTTTGTGGCTTTCCAACAATAAAAATTTTTAATACCCTTTATGTTAACTAAAAAATACTGTGACAAATTTATATAGTGATGTTTGAAGCACTAATGCAGCCACCTTTGGAGTGTATACAACTGATTAAGAACCTTTAGGTGCTAATGAAACACCTGGAGTATGGATTCCTGATTAGGGTACTTCAAATGTTGTTCAACTACTCTTACTGTGTAGACGAAAGTTATTTTAAATAGATGCTCATCACACAGTTGCTGCTGATGCACTGGAAAAAAAAAATTAAAATCCTTGCACCCAAGCTCAAATAAAAGCAGTAGGGCTGGCCATATTGGGCCAGGAAGACCAGAAAACCAGAGGCCATTCCTTGAATTTTTTTAGAATGAATAAATCCTGGGATTCAAACATGTGTAGATTTTTTCTCAAACCAGAAGGTAGGACCTAAGTTAAATTTGAAATAATTAAGAAAAAAACTATCTCTGTGTGTGGAAAACATATGACAATTCTCATCTCTCCAGAGTGGCACAACAAATCTACACCTGTTACATGGGTCTTCTCTGAGTTCTGTGTTATTAATTCTAGATTCTTTTTAGACCTTGGTAGTCTCCAACTTCATACTGTCTTTTTTCTCTTTATAATAATTATATTCTTTTGGCTGTTTTTAAGTGGAAATTTTGGCAAAATTCTATTTTTATTGCAATGAATAATCGATAATAATAAAGAATAGAAATAATTTGCTGTCAAAGTAGACAATGCAACAAGTGACACATTTTTGTTTTGTCTCTCCTTTTAGCATCCAAGGCTGCCTCTGCATATGCTCTAGAAAGGCCTATGTATTGTGGTTCTTGCACAGAGTGTGAAAGATTCACACTTTTTCCATAGCATATGTTTTGTGTGTCACCTTCACAGATGTCAAGATTTCATAAAACTTTTATCATCATTGATTCAGTCTGTTTATTGTAAGATATATTATGACAATAAGCCTGAAATTTGGGGGCTTGCTTTTACTCCAATTAATAATACTGAGCTAGACTTGATCATTATTTTTATCAAAATAATACTGAAATAGGACTTTTCAATCTTGTTTTTAGAAGTAATTACATAATGGAGTAGAGATCTAAGCTCAGCATCTAAACTGGGTTCTAACTAAAATGAATTACTTTCTGTTCCCCTAAAATATCTTGCTTCTAATTTTTTTGACCATTTGTTTGCAATGGCTTTTCCTCTACCTTAAATAAACTTCCTTTTTCCTCCCTCCCCCCTTTCCTTCCTTCCTTCCTTCCTCCCGCCCCTCCCTTTCTTTCTTTTTTCTTTCCTTGTGGTGTTTTGTTTTCATTATACAAGGATCTCATTATCTTGCTGTGCCTTTTTAACACCTTCTCCAGAAGTGGGGCCTCCACTCATTGTTATTTCCTGGTATCCCCTGAACTCTTCCTTTCACTGATGAAGCTATCTTGAAAGTATTCATTTTCCTAACTCTTTCTATTCCTGGCTGCAGCTCTTTGGAGCCCTGAAATGTGTTCTAGTTATTATGACATTCTAGAAACCAGCATAATCTGTGGCATAGGATGAACATCAATTAATATATCCTGAATTGACTTGGAATTAAAATTCCAGTTTTCTTATAATTTGCATGTCTTTAAAAATTATTTATTTATTTATTTGACAGAGATGTGGGGACCAATCCCAGGACTGTGAGATCATGACCTGAGCTGAAGGCAGAGGCTTTAACCCACTGAGCCACCCGGCGCCGCATAATTTGCATGTTTTGATACTTTAGAATTACTTTTTCATTTACAAGAGAAGACATTTTGAGGGAAGGTGGTGGAAGAGTCCCTTTAGAAAAGCAGTTACAGTTAAGGGGTGTTAGATTACCTTCCCAGCCAGCTCTGTGACAAGGCAGATGGCATGTGGTGGGACAGGCTTTGGGGAGGCTGATAGTAGTGAGGTGTGGCACAGAACAGAAGGGTGAGGGAGTGCAGTAATAAGAGACTGTATGTCATGATCTTCAGTAAAGTTACTAAGATCTTTACTAAGGTCATGCCTATTCAAAATGATACAGTTTCTTAGGAGAATAAAATGAGAACAGAACTTTGTCTCCAGACTTGATGTAGGAGTTCCCGGGAGTGCCCTTGAAAAGGCCTGGAGATAGGGGGACAATGACAAAGTAAGATGGAAATTTGTAGAAATTGTGTTGGTGTGTGGGTAGCATGTGTTTGTGTGCATGTAATAGTAAAATCTTAAAATTCAGAGCATTCTACCCAAATTTACCTAAATCTTCAAGGGACAGAAGGGCCCCCAGGTCACATCAGGTTATATATAACTTTACTTCCATTATTTCTTTAGATTTGCTCACGTTAACATAATACAATGGGCACAAATATTTATAGTTTAGCATTTTATAGATGAGGAAGTGCAACTTTGAGAGGTTAAATTAAACTAGTAATAACAGCAACAACAATAAAGGCAGAATTATGTGCCAGACATTATATGCTTCACTGCATTATCTCATTTAATTCTCTCAAATAAAACAAGAGGCTGCTACTATTACCATACTCACTTTATAGCTGAGGACACCGAGAGGTTATTTCCTCAGTGTCACACAGGAAGTAGTAGACTGACAACCAGATCTGACAATTCTGAAGCTGCTATAATTACTCACTATGCTATTCTACCTTTCTAGCTTATGGGTCTTAAAAGCCAGTGTTGAAGAACACTGTTTTTTTTCCTAGTCCGTTTTAAACAAATAAGTAAACCAAACACGAAAAGAAAAAAAAAAAAAAGATTTTATGAAATGGTTTCACCCTCCGGTTTAACATTTGCTCATTCATTTTAATCATTCTCTATTACAACAAAGGAGTGTGGGGGTTCCAAGTACAGCCGGTAGCTTCCTCCATATTCAGAACTGGGCCCTTGAATTCCGTCAACTAGCCACCTGCTCTGTTCATTTTGTGTGATCACAGACACAGCCAGAAGCCCTGCTGTTCCTTCACCTTCTCCTTCTTTGCATTTCAAGAGTTTCAGGGTGCCAGCAGACAGGGACTCCTTCCTCCCACCATGTGCTGAGAAGGTCACCATCCCATCCCTCCCAAATGGTGAAAGTGAGGTATTTGGAGGAGGAACAATTTTCTAAAGGTCATACTGTGGTGGGAGAGGAGCCCTGGGGAACTGGGTATCCTTCCCACCAGGCCCACCTGCCTCCTCCTCAGCTCTCCTATTGATTTTCTAGTGAAGAGATCCAGTCATCAGGCACAAGGAAGACAGGTTGTAGCATTTGAGGATAATGGTTAGCACTGGGGGAAATGGATAAAAAAGAAAATTTTTATCTGCTAGTTGATTCAGGACTAAAAATATTTCAGAAAGACCCCTTAGAAAGAGTTAGGCTCACCCTGTCCTCTTCAGAACTGATCTCTAGCAAAAAAAGGAAGTTTGAGGAAATTCCTCAATTTAGAGCATATTAAATAAACAAAAACCTAAAATGAAAATGGCTAGATTTCCATTTCAGAAACTGTTTTTTTTTAACAGACTTAGAATTAAAATCTTTTTATTTAAGAAGATGGGAGAAGGTCTGTATCCTACTTACCTGTGGTATCCTAAACTTTAGTTATTTCCTTTCCTTCCTTATTTTTGTCATATCCAAGTATGGCTTCTATTCATTTGTAAGTTAATGTTTTTCTTAAATTGACAATTTTTAAAAACATAAATACTTTTAGAATGTTTCTAATTGCTTGTAATAGAATTTTCTAGTACACATTAAAGAAAAAATAGTTATTAAAATTAAAATCTGTTTATATAACACTTAAAACATCTCACATGGATGTGTACTTTCCACCTCTTAAACACTCTTTTCTCATTATCAAGGTGGAACCATAGGGATAATGTTTTATAAGTGATAAGGAAATACATTGAGGATTTGTGGAGCAGCTGTGGTCTCTGATGGATGTTATTTATAAATACTATATGAATGTATATGCATCTTCTTTAATCTCCGTACTTCAATACCAATTATTTTTATAGGAAGGCCTTTTCTTTCACCAAAGTAGAGAGGTGGGTTTAGGAAGTAAAATCAGGCTGCACCTAAAGACTAAGTGCTCTTTTTCCTGTTGGCAGTCTGAAAAGTGAGAAGGAAAGCCATTTCTGTTCCATAGGTATCATTCTACTTAAGATATTGGCAGTGTTGCTGATTTGTAAACATGGGATCATGTTACCCTGTTTACTTAAAAGTTATATATGCTCTTCCAAAAAAAAAAAAAAGTGTCTAAATCCTTATTCACAGCCCTGTTTTGCTACTGGTGCAAGCAGGTGGTGTAGTAAATAATTAACATTTCCTAAAGAGAGGTGTGGCCTTTGCCTTTGTCTCCTGGGAAGCTATCTTTAGGCTGTTGGAATGTCCTGCCAGTGCAGAGTATCTTTGTTTACTTTGGGACTTCAGGCCATACTAGTCAGTCTGACGACATGATTAATTATAAAGGCTTTGGGCCACAGGGTATCTACTATACTTCTGGAGGGTTTGGAGACTAAAGGTCAGGCACACTGACAGTCCACCATGTATACATGATTGATTTCCAGTAAAAACTGACCATTGAAGCCTGGTGAGCTTCCCTGGTTGGCTATACTCTGCATATTGTCAGCCATCATTGATGGGAGAGGTAGTTTTTTCTGTGAGTTTACTGGGAGAGATTAATTGGAAGTTTCATATTTGGAAACTTCTTGGACTCTGCCCCCATGTTTCTTTTCCCCTTGGCTGACTCTAATCTGTATCCTTTTACTATCATAAAACAACTATGCGATTAACAGCTTTCGGTGAGTATTATGAGCCCTTCTAAGGAACCATTGGCCTGAGGTTGGGCACTCTATCCCTTAACATCACAAACATACAAAACACTCAATATATATGGAGAGGTGCTGTAACATCATTGACTATGAGCTTTGAAGTAAAATACACTGGTTCTGCCATTAGCCATCTATGTAATTTTGGACAAGTGATTTAATTTCTCTGAGTTTCTATTCATAAAATCAAAGTAATACTATTTTGTATATTGTAGGGTGGTTATGAGAAATCTGTGACAGTACTGTGCCAAACCATATCGGAACCTGAGGCAAAGAGAAAAATCAGTAATGCTGATCTACTCTTTATTTAAAATTTTTGTATTCTGTTCATCATGGATATTTCATTGAAATTGGATATTTCATTGAAAAATAGTGCATTAAAATATTATTTATCTTGATTGCTAAGTTTTTTATGGTCCCTCAGATTTTGCACCCAAGGTAAGAACTTCATTCACCTCACCTTAGACTTGACCCTGGTGAGGATTAATAATAATTATTAAAGTAAATTATACAGCTGAGGGCCAGTGCCATAGGTAACACTGAATAATATCTAATCGTTGCTGATGTTATTGTTGTTGACGTATGATGACTTTAGAGAAGACTATGAAAATGTATTGCTATATTAATGCGGATTAAGAAAAAAACACAATTATGGCAAGGGATTGGCAGTATTTTCAGCTTAAGAGGAAAGATCAGGAGCTTATTCCCATATCCGACCTGTGAAGACTGGACAGTGTGTGTGAATGTGAGTGTGTATGTGCTTGTTTTCTAATTTATTATATGAGAAATGTCAAATGAAAAAGTTGGAGGCTCTTTATGAATGTTAACATTTATAAAAAAGATGTTGAATTTGTAAAGATTATCTTTAAACAAATAACAGATTCAACATTCAATAGATTGAAACGCTCATGAAGTATGACATTCTAGTTAAATGGATTTATCCTGAGAATTTCTTTCAGCTTTGACTTTGGCTATTAAAAAGTCTCTGTAAAATGTATTCACTGACTTTCTTACCATAGTAACTGCAGTGGATGGAGCATAATGGCCTTGTGCCATTGCTGTGGATGCTCATGGTCTTTGGTTCAAATTATGTTTATAGGTGTTAGAGACTGAGCTGTAACTTTTGAAACTGCACCCCTGGTGAAAGTTAACTTTTTCTCCCATGACTTGTATCTTTTCTTTGGGGAAGATAAATACAAAATAAAGTCCTACTATAAAAATAAAATATTAAAAAAGTATAAAAAAATAAATATATGGTCTTTGTTCCAGGTTCCTGGCACACAACTCCCAAGATGCTTGGAATTTACTGTCTATGTATGTGAATGACATGGCCATGGAAGGTCTAGAGAACTTCAGGAAGGGGGTGCTGATCATCAGAAAAATCAATCAAATGATTAGAACATTGGTTAGAACTTTTAGCAGCCCCCATACCCTTCAGAAGGGGAGCTGGAGGAGATTAAGTTAAATCACTAATGGCCAGTGATTTAATGTCACGTTTTGTAACGAAAATTCAGTAAAACCCCCTAAATGATGAAGTTTGGGGAGATTCCAGGTTGATGAACCCTTCAAGGTGCTGGGAAAGTGGTATGCCTAGAGAGGAAATGGAAGCTCTGCATCTCCATACCTGATCTTATACATCTCTTCCATTTGGCTGTTTCTGAGTTATGTTCTTTATAATAAACCAGTAAATGTACATAATATATATTCCTGGGTTCTGTGGGTCATTCTTGCAACTATAGAACTTGAGGAAGGAGTCATACCAAATTTGTATCTGGTAAGTGAGAAGTACAGGTGGCCCTTGGGTCTTCTGAGACTGGCATCTGAAGTGGAGGTAGTCTTGTGAGACAGAGCCCTTAACCTCTGGAGTATGCATTAAATCCTGACAGTGTCATAATTTAATTGTTTGACATCCAGCTGGGTGTTGGGAAGTCTATAGATCTGCTAATGTAACTTAGTTGAGATTTCCCTTACTGAGCTTCTCCAAATAGTTTGTGGTTATTCCAGTTTTATAGTTGTATAAACCCATTGGCTATGGTTAGTCATATCTGTGTTTTCCTATTATTTCTATTAATTTCCCGAAGTGAATCAGCATTTTGGTAAGACTTTACAAGTGAAATAACCAATTGAATTCATATAAATAAATCCATCACATCTTGTAATGTTGTATAAATAACCAGTTATTGGGTAAGTTTTCCATTAATTATAATTGCATCACTTGTACGAAGACAAGACATTTCTAAAAGACCTATGCAGTCTGTTCATGCATATACCCTTGAAAACCAAACTCAAGGACATGGGAAGAAAAATTGGGAAATGAAAGGACTATGTGAAGTTAGAATCAGTGTTTTCAAAATGTGATGCTTGAACCAACAGCATTCATATCACCTGTGAGCTTGGTAGAACTGCAGATTCATTTGCCCCACTTCAGTTTATGGAATTGGAATCCATGGGGTAGGGCCTAGGACACACTGTGTTTTAACAGCTCTCCAGGTGATTATTATGTACCACAAAGTCTGACAATACTTCTCTCTATATAATTTAGTCAAATATAAGTTCAGGTGAATAGGTAGCAGTAACGAGATTCTCAGATTAAATGTGAGGGTGATCAACTCTCGCGGTTTTTCTGAGACTGTGAGGTTTTCTGGGATGCAGGACTTTTGGAGCTAACACCAGGTAAGTCCCAGGCAAACCTGGACAAATTGGTCATTATGGTGAAATGATTCTGTGCCTATTGTAGAAGCTAGACTGTCTCGCATTTCGTTTTGTCTCTGTCAGATATTCTTTATTCCCTGACTGATTTCCCTTAGGCTCTGGGCATGACCAAATTAATATGGCTATCTTGTGGGTCATAGATTTGGGGAATTCAATAAGGTAGTTAGTTAGAGTTGACATTTTGTTCTTGCGGTAACTGCTGGAGTTTGATTACACTGGAGTGTGTGATCCATAACTTGCTTCTCTGCTTAATTCTTTCTCACTTCAGTGTTACATGTGCAATAGGGCTCAACAAAGGCAGAAGCTGGGAATCATTTTAAAGTTCTTGAAAGTCACTTAAATTTGTTGACTTTATTTTTTGATGTGTTACTCTATTTGCTCTCATCCAAGTTATTTTGAATCCCTCATTTCGTTTCTTGACTGAGCAGATATCTTCATTAAAAGTATAAATTTGCACTTATGTCAGTGAGGCCAAAATTTTCAAAGTGTTTGTTGGGCATTAATTTCATTTGTAGAGGTTTTGATAGTACTGTTAATGCTCCTCAGAGTTGATTAATAGAATTGACAGCTACTAGTAATTACGGGTGCTGTGTTTAAGTGTGGCTTTATTTTAATGCATACCTTGAAAATTTATTTCTCAGGATATAGAGTAGACAGTGTTTCAAAGAAATGGATTTCATCTTTTGTGGAGTTCAAAGCAGATACAAAACAAAACATTTAACAATTTGTGTCTGTCTCTAATGAAATCTAATGGTTTGGTGGGGGTGTTTCTTCAAACATAATAACTCTGTACAAATTATTTGTTTTTAATGTCATAAAACCCATGTTATATTACTTGCTTTTCTTAAAGCTCTTACAATGAAGACTCAATTATGTTGCATTCACAAACAATTAGGCTTGACTATTTGAATGTAAACTATTGTTGCCAACATTTTGCAGCATTTTTTAACCAGTAAAAACATTTTGCTTTGTCTATTAAAATGCTCATTTTCTAAATTGTTTTTCATGTGATTTAGGCTATAGCACAAATGCTTTCTCTCTCTCCCTCTGCAGTTAATTTTTCCTTTTTTATCAACGCAATTTGCTGGATAAGTACTGTGAGTTATCTCTGAATTATGGGCTTTCTCTGTTGAATCAACAACTCAGTTTTAAGTATGAGAGAACTCTAGAACCCAGTTAAATGGAAGAGCCATTTCTCAAGACTCTAATATGCCCATTTGGCAGTCCCAGAGTCACTTTAATTCCCAGTGTGTGTCAGTTTGTGTGCTCTGATCCATGAACATTCTAGGGTACATTCTAGAGTTTGGCCTGGCCCAGAAAGGTGGGTTCTCTGTTATTCTGGGTAACATTTTAAAATTATCACATATGATGAAAATTAAGTGAGTCTAATTAACCATCAAAAATCTCTTAGGAAAGTGATACATTGGAGACCAACATAGTACTGTTACAAGTGTAACACAGCCTTTCTTCTAATGACAGAAAAGATTGCTTGTTTTTATTGAGCACCAGGTGAAATATTAGTATGTTCACTTGTCATCATGAGCAAAACTCTACATTCTCAGATATTAGGATCATGCTCAGCATGGTGATCTAGGCCAACAGTATATGAGAGGCGTATATATTAGGACCATCTGAGGAGACAAGAGAGTCAAATCATCTCACTTCCATTCTGTATCTTCCTGCCTCAAGGCCAATGTCAGACAGACCTGATTCCTACTTAAATTGTCATTCATTCTGTCCTCTTCCCTTTTTCCATCGTTCTCTCTCTAATTTCTCATAATCAACCCTTAAGAATTAGGTCCTGGATCTTTGACAAATAAGTTTAAATAAGGTTTTTCTTTTTAAATATTTTTATTAACATATAATGTATTATTTGCCCCAGGGGAAAGGTCTGTGAAACATCAGGCTTACACATTTCACAGCACTCACCATAGATATACCCTCCCCAATGTCCATAACCCAACCACCCTCTCCCTACCCCCGAACACCCCAGCAATCCTCAGTTTGTTTTGTGAGATTAAGAGTCTCTTATGGTTTGTTTCCCTCCCAATTCAAGATGGGATCCGGAAGTTAAAATAAGGTTTAATGACACTCCCACGGTCATTCAGAAAATAAGAAGCAGTGTCAGCTTTTGACTCCCTCCCTAACACTAAAGCTTTAACCCTAGCCCCTGTGCTATAATATAAAACATCCCCATGAGTAGTCAGCCTCCGCATTGTGGCAGTGTATGAGGGGAAAAAAAAAGCTGAAAACATAAAGTAGTCAAGCACCCGGAAAAGTACATTCGGTGAGAATTATGTCACTAACAATCTTGTAACTGTAGTGGTCTTAAATATATCTGCTTAGCCATGTACCTTGTTTGCTTTTCATTCTAATTCTTAAACCCCTGGGACTAGATTTCCAATGTCACCTTTCCAGCTGAGAGCAAGTTTTGACATTACTATGGCTCTGATAATGGTTTAAAAAAATTGTTTGATAGCTCTCCCCAAGTTGAAACCAGTGATTAATTAAAGACCTTACCTATAGTGCAATGTACTATATATATATATATATACTCCATGGTACCTTGGGAATTGGAGGGACTAATTTACTTGTAATTTACATAAAACTGGAACAAATAGGACTGACCAAAATCTTTCAGTTATTTCTGTGTTTGCCACAGTTATCTTCAGGTGTCTTATTAATTTTGTAAGCACAATTTTCTTTGCCAAAGTTCATCATGTGTATGTCTATTGTTCCTTATCTGAGGTCTTCTTTCTTTCTTTCTTTCTTTCTTTCTTTTTTTTTTTTTTTTTTTGTGAGGTCTGCTTTGTAAATTCTAATCCAAATGTAAATGTATTGGGCCATTTTTGTATTTGGAGAATCATGATGTAATGTATGAATGCAGTATATGTAATGAATGAATTCAGTATAAACTTATAAGCCATCAATAAACTTGGAAGGTACGGCAGTAGCTACTCAAAATCTTAGGGCTTCACAATATACCAGCTTTTGCTTCATCTCAAAATCATTTTTTTTTTTTAAGAAATGAAAATTTACTAACCTTTCACTCAACACAAAATAATGGTGGGATCCTACTTCATTTATATTCAGTTGGGGTAACATATTTATTCTGGTACCAGATGTAGAGTGTTAATGGATTAAAGTATATAGACAAAGTGGGCAATTGTACTGTAAATGTTACTTAAGTGAATTTGGCCTGCAAGGGTATTATTGATTTATTTTATCTAATTTAGTTTGTATTGCAATTCAAGCTCAACACTGAGGATTGAAGTCATCTGTCTTCTATAGGTGAAATGACTTCAGATCTCTAGGGAACTAAACTAAGTGAGTAGGAAGTCTCTTCCTTTGAGGAAGCAAAGAGGGTGGAAATATTTGCCAGTGGGGTGAGGATGTGGGGGGAAATGTTCTCCTCCCAGGGACACTAGGAAATCATATTCCACCAGGAAGAAAACATGCAACCACCACTCAGGGAAACATTTTGATTTCCTTATCAATATTAAAACAATATCCTCTTAATAGCTGAAGAGTGGTACTTTGCTAGGTATGGAGCTCAGTGATGTTCTTTATCATCGATCACTTTGTAAATCAGCAGAACAGGAAGAAAGGTGCCCTTTATAGCCATTGTACAAAGCACACTATTGAGGGTTTCATGTTCACTTCCTCCATAATCCAAGTGTCCAGGCTTATGAATCAAACAGGGTGTAGTGAGCACAGAAAAGCAAAGTATCTCTTTATCTTTTTTTAAAGCTATTATGAAATTGCTTAATGCTAAATTTGTTGTTGAATTTTTGAACACAAATGATGAAGAATATAAACTGTTTGTGCCATTAAACAATTGTGAGAATATTATATTATATGGCTCTAATCCCCCCAATTATGATAGCCTAAATTCATGAAGATTTTAAAGAAAAAGAAGGCACTAAGTATTTAAAAAATTGGGTTGTCAGGAAGTACACAACTGGTATACTTCATTAGTTTGCGTCCTCTGACATATCGCTGTGACACAGGGAAGGAATCATATCTTCTTCAATTAAGGATAGGGACACTGAAACCTCAGGAAGCTTGGTGATCACTCCAGGGCCACCTAGGGCAAATGTAACCAGTTTTCCAGGTGGGAAAACAATACTACACATCTATACTTGTCTCCTGGCCTCTCTGCTTCTAAGTTGCGAAGAGATCTATTACTAAACAAAATAGTCAGATAGCTCCCAGGAGCCTTTGGATATGAAGTGTCTAATGACTCCTTGTAAAATGTCCCAGACCTGAAACATCTGTTCTGGAGGTACAGTCCACATCCATACCACAGTTTCAAGTTAACAACTTATTTCCTTTCCTTTTATTTTGTTTTTTTTTTTTTTAAGTGCATAGCAGCTGTCTACATATTTCAGAGGACAGACCTTGATTTAAACGTCAGCCAGAGAATGTTGTATAGAAAACTCACAATTCACTGTGTGTGCTAATTAGAAGCTTCTTACACAAGCACATAGATTCATTTATACACTGATGAATTTTCAGTTGCCAGATAGCTCCAGTGAGAAGACCAGGAAAGTAAATATAGTCAATCTAATGAATTTAACATTTATTTTTATGCAAGCTGGGTAATTTTGAGAATTGTTTTATTTTTTTGGAAGAATGATTTGCATGTGCAATGCATTTGTTTTATGAGACTTGAAATACTACTTCCTGGAAAAGGAAGACAATTTTTCTTGATTGAGAGGCATCTAGTCACATACCCGGAGTTAAACCCAAAATACCGGAAGTGAGAGAAGAGAGATTATACCTAGGTCACACATTCATAAGACTTGAAAGACAGAATAAAGAGCATCAAAGAAAAAGATCAAGGTGACTTATGATTTCACTGCATCATGGGGTAAATTTGTCTCCAGTGTGAGCCCCACAGCTAACAAAGTGTAGTCATTTTGTTCCCTTTCTGTTGCATCCCTCCAGTCTGGGATAACAGGCAAATGTCAGTCTCTATTGCCCACAGAAAAGCAATTTCATATGCTGTTCTTTTAAAATATTTCCTTTCCTTTTCCTTTGTTTTACTTGACCCTCATTAGATACATGTAAACAGAAATACATGTTTATCTCCATCCTTCAAGCATGTGCTGACATTTTTGAGGCATATGACAGAAAAGATCATGGTCTTAGGCATTTCACAATCATGTGGGGGAACCATATAATTAAAAAACAAATGAGTTCATAGGGCAGTTCTATTTTCAACATTTTGAGGAACCTCACAAAACAAACTGAGGGTTGCCGGGGGGAGGGGGTTTGGGAGAAGGGGGTGGGATTATGGACATTGGGGAGGGTATGTGATTTGGTGAGTGCTGTGAAGTGTGTAAACCTGGTGATTCACAGACCTGTACCCCTGGGGATAAAAATATATGTTTATAAAAAATAAAAAATTAAAAAAAAAAACAAATGAGTTCATAATGAAGATAATTATAAGTAGAGAGAATTATTAGATAGACTCTAAATATAGCATGATAAAGAATTATTGGGTGGAGCAATTATTTTATTGCGATAAAAGGTTGATTATAAAAAGACCTCCTCAAGGAGATAAAGTATCTGAAGGATGGAAGGAAATAGCCATGCAATGCTTTGAGGGAATGATCTTCCTGGAGAAAAGAACAAATATAGTAGCCTTGAGACAGGGTGATTTTTAAAAAATGGAAAGAAAGTAATAAAGTTTAGAGCATTGTGATCATAACTTGGCTAAGTGGAGTTTGGTACAAGGTGAAGTCAGGGAGATTAACAGGGGCTAAATCATGAAGAATCTTATTGGCCTTTGAAAAGGAAACACTTGTATTTCATTCTTTATTTAAATTTTGATATAGTTTTCTACATAATACCTATGTGGTGAGCATTGTACCAGGTACTTTATAGGTACTATTTCGGGTACCTTCACAACAACCCTGCAAGGAGGGCAACAATATTACTATTTTGTGGGTAAGAACATGAAAACTCAAAAAGATTAAATAAATTTCCCAAGATTATTGAGCTAGTATGAAGCCAAGATTCTAAGCTAGATCTAACTCCACAGTCGGAGCCCTTGTCTACTCTTCCCTTCTGCTCTACTTTCCTTCTATCCGATTTCTTAGAAATGCATATGTCTTTCTTACAAATATTCTTGTTAACTCCTATTTACTCTCCAGGAAACATTTTGTCCCCCGTCCTCTATTCCCTGCTCCTCCCCCTTTTAAAACTCATCTTCCACCAGTTTTGGATGACAGTGCTGTGAGGGACCATAGCACCTTCTGTTTTCCTGTATCATCACCAGTATCCCACTTTGGTTGTTATCTTTACCAGTCTTCCTCACTATACTGTATCCCACATAATGAGAAAGACCGGGTCTGTGACAGCACCCACAAGATCCCCTAGCACCCTGGGTGACAAAGAGTAAATGCTGAAATACTGAGCACTAAAAAGAAAATAAATGGTATTTAAGGTCCAGATTCAAAGGACCTTAAAAGTACCATAATTGAACTAACCAGTTCAATAGCTTCAAAAATGATATGACCGTGTATGTATGTATACTGTTGATATTTAATAGTGAGCTATTAAAACTCCTAAAATAACACAATATAGAGTAATAAGTGCACTTTTGGTCTCCTTGCTTGCAGTCTCTCAGTGTTTTCATTACCTCCCCAAACCACACAAATCTAGAATTTATAGGAATTAAAGGGAATAATGCAGTAGTCTTAAATTATGTGGATTCACATCCTAGCCTGGCCTCATGTCAGTAGCAAACTGTAGTTTTCTCATCCCCAAAGTTGTGCCAATAGCTTGTATCATTTTATGAGGACTAGAAATAATAAAGCACCTAGCACAGGGAACAGGAGGTAACAGGTATGCATCATTATAATACTCTTCTTAATAGTAGTATTGTGCTCTCATCTTTAGACCCTTGGAGTCATTCTCCATTGCCAACCCAGATAATAAAATTACTTTGTGTGACCTTTGTGAGTTCCACAATTAGTTCTTTCTTTTCCAGCCGTAAATTCCTCTACATTCCTCTGATTTCCTTTATCCATACAGGTATCCAGCTTCCTTGTCTCCAACATGCTTGGAGTCTTCAAGCCTTCCTGCTTGAAGTTTATAGGCTAGATAATTTTTTACCTGCTTAAATTTCTTTCACTCTGAAAGACCATATTGTGTTGTGTGTATAAGAACATGGCCTCCAGGGGCACCTGGGTGGCTCAGTGTGTTAAGCGTCTGCCTTCAGCTCATGATCTCAGGGTCCTGGAATAGAGCCCCACATCAGGCTCTCTGCTCAGTGAGGAGCCTGTTTCCCTCTCTCTCTGCCTGCCTCTCTGCCTACTTGTGATCTCTGTCAAATAAATAAATATACCCTTAAAAAAAAATATGGCCTCCAAATCCAGTCTACCTGGTTTAAATCCTAGCTCCTGTATATACCACATCTGTGACCTTGGGTGACTTATTTAACATCTGTATGCCTCAGTGACAGTAATATAATTAGGATTGGAAAATGTTACTCTCTCAGGGTGACAAGGACTGAAAGAGTTCACGTATGTGAAGTACCTATAACAGTGCCTGACAAGAAGTGAGCATTGCATGGAATATTAGCTGTCATCATCATCATCATCATCACCTTTTTCCAATATTCCTCTGTATGCAAAATGTTTTCTCCTATTATTTGTCAGAATATCTGCTCTTTGCTTAGTGTTCTACCAACATTTCTATTGTATCTTTATTACAGAGCTTAAAAAGTTATGTTTAATATTATAGTGTATGACTTGAATGCTTGCCACCCCCATAAAATTCTGTTTCTTTAAGGCAGAAGTCATAATAAACTCTTTTTCATCTCTTTTATTATCACAGGGCCTTAGAACAGTGTTTTGTCAAATACTGTATACCAGGTAAGTGTGAAATGAGTAAGAATGGATATGTCTAATTGATTTGTTATTTACTTGCTCATTGTTTGTCTTCTTGTATGAGAACAAAAGTGTTGACCCTGTCTGTCACTGCTATAGTCCCAGAGTTTAAAACAGTGGCTGGTATAAAATAGGTACTTAGGAAATATTTATTGAATGAAAGATGAAAAAAAAAAAAGATGAAACTAATGAGTGAATCAGTGAATGAATGGATCAGTCAATAAATCGAGATAACCATATTTGGGTTTCTTAAAACTCTTTCTTTAGTGAATTAGAAAATATGTGCTTCAGCCCTTAAGTTCTATGTGTATTTCCACACACAAACATATTATGTGTATACAGATTGCAAAATTGGAATCATTTCCAGAATCAGAGTGTAAATCGGACATGTGCTTGACTAGGTGGCAGGGAGATATTTGAACAGAAATATCTTGCCTAGAGAAAAGCAGGTGGAATTTGCCTTTTCAACATTTTTGTGCCAAGCCAGATAATTTACTTCTCACCTGGGAACAATTTCCTTCCCGCAGCCATAATGTGAGTTTCACCACAGCTGTGGAGCTAAAGTCAAAGTCAAAGTAGAGATTGCTGCGTCACTTGCTGGGAAATGACTTTTGAGTTTGGGTCTGTGTCCTTGTCTGGCAGCTTTCTTATTTGTGTTTAAAAACATGGACTGCAGAGAGGTGCACATCTGTTTCTGAATTTGTAAGTGGAATATGGAAGGATTTTTTTTTTCTTCTTTCTTTCTTTCTTTCTTTTTTTTTTTTTTTTTTTTTTTTTGTGGCTTTAAATTCCTGGACTCTTTAGCTGTCCCGATAAATGCATTCTGACTTCTACTTTTCCAGCCAAGAAGCAGCAGCTGCATCTGGATGTGTGAAATATACATTTGAGTTAACAGTATTTAAGGGAAACATACGTTTTTTTTTTATCTCCTGTACCCACAGTTTTGAGACAAGCAGACTTATCAATATGATGCTGGTCATCACTCTTCCCTCTTTTCTATACAATTTTCTATTCTTAGCACTGTATAGTCAGATAGGGAATAAATAAATCACTCTCTGTATTGCTTTCCATTTTGCTATTTTCCCCCTTATGATAATGAACATTTCGTAAGAAGATCAGAGTTTTATAAGTTGGAATCTTAGAGACAAAGATCAGGACAGGGTCAGGCTAGGGGTAGAAGGAGGAATATGTACTTTATTTTATGCCCAAGTCATGAAAAGAGTCACTAAAATTCTCCAGTGCTGAGCCAGAAACCTTAATAACAGCCTCCATTTTCCAAAGGCAGTGGAGACAGTGGAATGACACATGGTTATGTTATACCAGCACCAGAAACTAAAGTAGGATAGAGAAAAATGTTTTCAAACATTGTAGGTAATGAAGGCCTACAGAGTGTGACTGGATAACTATCATACTCCTGGACACTCTTGTCGAATTCCTGACATGGTATATTGAATTTACAGAGTTGTACTCCTCCGTTTTTTTAAGACATTTCAGTCTTGGGAGTCTTCTTTTGCTAAGAGAATATGCTCACAAGTGTAACACCAAATGATATCACCTATTAACTCCTTTATACAAATTAGCTGACCTATGGCTAGAAATGTTGCAAGCGACCATCAAATAGGTTATCTGAAGTTGCAGAAGCTCTGAGCACAAGAAAGCAAGCTGTAGAGGCCTCCAAAAGTAAATTTTACATGCCCAAAGGGGAGCACATGAGTCTTGAAGTTAGAGATCCATGTTTAGAACCGAAGAATGTGTGTAGCACATGCAATATTTGAAGTCCACCTGTTCTCACCTGACTCACCTGAAGGAAGAATACATGGGAGCAGTTCAGAAACCGCTTTGCTTTACAGATTTTGGGTACTGAGCATCACAGAAAGAAACAAACAAACCAAAACAACACTGCCAGTCATAATCTAAAGTAAGAGTTGTCATTGCTTCTGTTTGGTAAATAAAGTTTTAATGGAACACAGCCACACTTGTTCATTTAAGTATGGCCTTTGTTGCTTTCCTCCTGCAGTGGCAGTTGAACAACTACAACAGAGATCTGGCTCACAAGTCTAAAATAGTTCCTGTCTGGCTCTTTAAAAAGAAAAAAAAAAAGTTTGTCTCCATTGCTCTAAAATAATCTAGAGTAACTATGTTGCCTTACACAATACATTGGAATCAGCAATGGGAACCCATGAAGTCCTCCTAGGAATTGTGTTATAACCAGAGGACATATGGAAAATGAAAAAAAAATGTATTTCTTGTGCTCCTCATTGGCAATAATTCTGAAGTCATACACAGTTTCTAGTTTCATTTTCTTACATTAATCACAAATGAAATATTGGTCAGCTCTCCTAGACTCAATTAGTGCTTAATGAGATGTCTTGTATTTTTTATTCCCATTAATCTCTGTTTGAAGATATTTACTATTCTTCCACCATTTTCTTAAAAATTCTTTGAGCTGCTACAAATCTTAAATTTCAAAATATAATGTAATATTCTTTTATATGTGCAGAGGGGCCAATCATGTATCTGTTGAGTGTTGATACAGGAGTCAAACTCTTCACCAGAATATAAAATAAGTCTAAAAGAATGATTGCCACTGGCTGAAAGCAGAAGACCTGTTGAGAAAATGACAGTAATAAACTTTAATAGGGTGTGTGTGTGTGAGTACGTGTGTGTGTATATATATATATATGATTGAGGAAAAGAGAGAGATTATTTGTGTATTCAGGAACCGTTGTGTGTGGTATAGGATACTTTTAATGTACTGGGGTTTGCGAGGAAAGCAGATTTTGAGAAGTTTTGATGAAGTTTATCAATGGGATTATGTCTTTACTCTTTCTTGAAGGAGCACTGATTTCAATGGTTTCTCAATGATTTTGTTTGCTGAGATGGGACGATGATTTGAGTCATGTTCTGTACACCAGATGGGCAGCATATTATGTCAGCTTTCTGTGGGCTGCCTGTGTCAGACGGGGCTGGATTGGTATACACACAGGGTTGGTAGGAGAACTGCTTCAAAATGGATGTGGAAAGTAACTAAGGTCTGATTTTTCCTAACAGCATCTGTTATTATCGCTGCATTTACTATGTTGTCATGGCTAGCAGAAAGATTCCAGTATAACTTTGAATTAACTTGAAGTGATTGGGGGTTTGTTGTTTTTTTTAAGATTTTTTTTTTTGGTCATAGAGAGAGAAGCGAGAACAAGCACAGGCAGACAGAGTGGCAGGCAGAGGCAGAGGGAGAAGCAGGCTCCCTGCCAAGCAAGGAGCCCGATGTGGGACTCGATTCCGGGACGCTGGGATCATGACCTGAGCTGAAGGCAGCCACTTAACCAACTGAGCCACCCAGGCGTCCCTGAAGTGATTGGGTTTTATTTCAATCATTTCCTCATACAAAAGACCATCGATAGTATTCTGATCAAAAGTTTTGTAACCCATAGAGCTGGGACTTGAAAATCATGTGTTTTAGTCAAATAAAAGGAAAAGGACAGCATTTCCCATTTCTGACGTGAGTTCACATTGTCTTTTGAAAATTTAAGCCTCGGAATACATTATGTGCTTTCTTCTTTGCACCTGGTCATAAACCTTTTAGTAAATGCTTGCTGTTAAAATGATAAATGGATGCTGTTAAAACACTTTAATGCATAGTGCACCAAAAGTGCCTACTTAAAGGCTAGTTTCCCTTCAGAATTTTGAAGAAGATGCCTTCTCAGCTTTTCTTTCTTGGCACAATTCTTAACAGAATGGGAATATGTATATGCCTGTATTCCTCTAAACGTCCACCAGAGATAGTTATATTCCTGTAAAAGCTTCACATGGCTTTAATTAGATATTCTTAGTAAACAGCTCACCTCTTCCTTGTTTTCCTCCCTTCCCCAAAGGTTTGTGAATTTGGCAGAAGGTGAAGTGGCATAGGTTGTATTTCAAACTTCCTAGTTTGACTTTTCCTGCCCAGTGTTTTTGAAGATGAGAATCTGTAGTGCGTATGATTTCTGGGTGAAAAATGTGTTACTTCACACATTATTTAAATTTCTAAAACTTTATGTTAGAAACAGAAAACAGATTTGGGTAAAATCCAATAAACAACAACAAAATCAATTAACTTGAATTTTCTTTATTTTAAAATACACACAAGCCCAGCTCTCTGAAATTATATGAGGATAAACGTATAATATTATGAAGACCCACAGATCTGCTTGTTTGTTCTTGAAATTTCCTTGTCCCTTGATAGTAAATGTGCTTAAGTGCATTCATAATATCAAGTTATATAAGGCTATCAAATTTTGGAATTTTAGAAATTTTGGAATTTTGTGAATTTTTCTTAAAAGGCACACCCATTTTCCTTTAAATAGGAATAGTTTTATCAGTGTTCATCTAGAGCTTCCAAAATTGTGTTTGATCAAGAGACCACCATTATAGGCTGAGTTACTACATGAAACATATAACCAAATGCTCATTAGAGACCTATGAGTTAATGTTCTTTTTTTAAAAAATATTTTATTTTTTTATTTGACAGAGATTACAAGTAGACAGAGAGCCAGACAGAGACAGAAAGGGAAGCAGGCTCCCCGCTGAGCAGAGAGTCCCATGCGGGGCTTGATTCCAGGACCCTGGGACCATGACCCGAGCCAAAGGCAGAGGCTTTTAACCCACTGGGCCACCCAGGTGCCCCATGAGTTAATATTCTTAATTAGACAGTTAAAAGCTGGTGTTTGTATGTAACATTTGTGTTATTAAATGCTATTTCAGAATTTATATACAGTTCTCAGACTATAGTGATCTAATACTAAGATAAACTGAGTCCAAAGTGCTGATTCATGTAAAGCATAGCTTTTTTATAGAAACAGAAGTTTCTGTTTTATTCCACTTTTTCCCTCATTTTGCTGAAGAAAATATATGGGGAATCCCTTTAAAAAAAGGGGGGGGGGCAACAATTAGTTTTCATCACCAAATGCCTGAACTTCGTATTTATTTTTTGCTTTCGCTTTAAGTGCATTATTTCTCAATGCCAATTTTAATATGCTAGAACAAAAGAGCTAAATTTTCTTTTCTTTTTTTAATTTCCTTTTTTTTTCTTTTTAAGATTTTACTTATTTATTTGACAGACAGAGATCACAAGTAGGCAGAGAGACAAGCAGAGAGAGAGGGGGAAGCAGGCTCCCCACTGAGCAGAGAGCCCTATGTGGGGCTTGATCCCTGGACCCTGAGATCATGACCTGAGCTCACTGAGCCACTCAGGAGCCCCACCTTTTTTTTTTTTTTTTTTTAAAGATTTTATTTATTTATTTGACAGAGAGAGTGCACAGGCAGGGGCAGGCAGAGGCGGGGAGAAACAGGCTTCCTGCTGAGTAGGGGGGCAGTTGTGGGCCTCACTCACAGGATTCTGGGATCATGACCTGAGCTAAAGTCAGACACTTCACGGCAAAGCCACCCAGGTGCCCTACATTTTCTACTTTTTTTTTTTTTTTTTAAAGATTTTATTTATTTATCTGGGGGGGGGGGGGGAGTGAGCACAGGAAGACAGAATGGCAGGCAGAGGCAGAGGGAGAAGCAGGCTCCCCACTGAGCAAGGAGCCCGATGTGGGACTAGATCCCAGGACGCTGGGATCATGACCTGAGCCGAAGGCAGCTGCGTAACCAACTGAGCCACCCAGGCGTCCCCATTTTCTACTTTTAACAAGTCCTTCCTATATGCCTGAGTAGCAATGAGCTAACAATAGCTTTTTACCTTATGACAACTCCCATTGCCAAGTGTAGGCTATTTAGAAATTGTACAAAATGAAAATAAATACCTGGTTTCCAACACAGGCAGTCCTCTGAAATGCCGTCTATCATTTGTAATTTCTGTGACGTTATTTGGTGGTTATGATTTATCACCTTGCCACTGTTATGAGTCAGCCGTGAAATCTCCATGACTCAATGGCACATAACAAAAGCAATCAGGAAAGTGACATTTGAATGAAGGGTTGGTGGATGGGTTTGAGTAAGATTTCATTAACTTAAAGAACTAAGGCAGAGTAACTCCCCCAGCTTTTCAAAATCTTACAAAGTCAGCATTTCAATTCTTTCTTTTCATTGGTAATAGTAAACTGGGGAGGGGGTGGGGAATTCCCATCATTTGGAGACAAAAAAATACAAATTTATGGAGGGTGACAGTATGGGTTTATTCTTACTTTGCATTCAATCTTTTATTTTTCCATTGTGTTCAGAAGAGACTTTTGTTAAACTTGCAAATTTCTTACTGCTTTTAAATTTGCTTGCGACCCACCTGTTTTTGCCTAGATGCTAAATTAATAGCAAAATGAATTTATTTCTTCAGTAAATATGTATTAAGCCTAGATCCTGTGTCAGGTATTGTGTAAGACAATAGGGTTGAAACAATAAACAAGGCAGACATGACCCTCCCTCACAAGGACATTTCAGTCCAGTGAAATGAGTCATACTTACTTTTCCAGGCTAATTGCCATTAATCTTGAGTGTGAAAATGCCCACTTCCAAGCATTAAAGAATATTTTCTATATAAGAACTTGACTTTGCAATGTTTCACTATTTTAAGCTACAGTTACCTTCAGATAGAAAAGTGGAACAAAGATTGGTCTGTTGGCAGGAAAATGACTGATCTTCTGGGCACCTGCCCCACAGCCTGGTGGACTCCCTTGTTTGACAGTTTATATTGGATGCTACTTCTGTGATTTGCAAGTACTTCCGTGATTTGCACTTACTTTGATCTAGGAAGGGAAATATTGGGTGGAGTTCTTAAGAGGTTTGCTGGAGCTCAGTTCCTAGGTTTTAAGTATCTTGACACCATTAACCACTGATTGCGTTATGCTCATCATTACATTTAAGGGACATTGGAAAGAAAAGATAGGAGTTTTTAGGTAAAAGACACTGCCATAAATGGAAATATGACTCAATCACAAATTCAAAAGGATGATGAACTCTCTGCAAATAAGAGCTATGGTTTTTACTTCAATAGTAGCAATACCTGGGATAGTGTCTGGAACAGAATGGCAACAGTAATACTATCTCTTCTTTATTGAAAGCATTCTGGGCGTCAGGCATTATGCTAAATATTGAGTGAGAAGTACTGATGAATGAATCTTTGTTGTACAGAAAGAGTAGAGAGGCATAAAGATTAGCTATTGAACCTATAGACATTGATATAATAATTTTGGGAGAAATTGTGCCACCCTCCCTTTGGAGGGAAATATGTGAAATATGAAGAGATTGGATACAGTACTTTGGAATGGTTTGCTTCCTTTCACATCTAAGAATAAGTGTAGCCACAAACTCACAATGAATTGGATGAAGAAGAATGAGGCACTACTGATACAGCTAGATAAAGCATACTCCATTCCTGGTTGGCCTGAGAATAGGACATCACCTTATGGAAATGACATCATAATGAGAAAAAAACAAGCAGTGGTTTAAGGTGTGGATACATCTTACTCCACCTTTTTGGAAAGTTCTGAAGAACTTAGAATGTAGGCTGAAAATGAGGTTATGAAGTGAAAGTAATACTGATTATACAAATGTTAACTTGAACCTAAATACTAGAGGAATATTCCTGATACTTGTCAACTTCTGTTTTTATCAGTACTCTGAAGTCAGTATGGGGCATTAAATCATGGAACTATTTTTCTAAGTTGCCTCACTTCATCTACTCTGAATTGGGTCTTAGGAAGAAACCTTGGGAAATATAAAACCCAAGATTAGGAAAAGCTTGATACATTTGCTTTCTTTTTATGTTGGGACTATGTTTCAAGCAGTCTAAGTCTCTTGAACTACTCTCCCTGGCATCCTCTCAAAGGACTGGGCACATACAATTCACATTGATTAAGAAGCCCACACCCACATTTTTTTTTTTTAATTTTTTATTTTTTATAAACATATATTTTTATCCCCAGGGGTACAGGTCTGTGAATCACCAGGTTTACACACTTCACAGCACTCACCAAATCACATACCCTCCCCAATGTCCATAATCCCACCCCCTTCTCCCAAACCCCCTCCCCCCGGCAACCCTCAGTTTGTTTTGTGAGATTAAGAGTCACTTATGAAATCTTGCCATTTGCAACAACATGGATGGAACTAGAGCGTATCATGCTTAGCGAAATAAGTCAAGCAGAGAAAGACAACTATCATATGATCTCCCTGATATGAGGAAGTGGTGATGCAACATGGAGGCTTAAGTGGGTAGAAGAAGAATAAATGAAACAAGATGGGATTGGGAGGGAGACAAACCACACCCACATTTATAAGAAGTCCACGCTAAGGACTTCACATAGATGATTTTTGTTTAGTCCTAAAATCAATCATACAATGTATAAATCATTATTCCCATTTTACAGATGGGTTAACTAAGGTTTATAGAAGTTAGGGGATTTGTTCAGGGTTATAACTGGTTTGGTATCACCAACTTCATAGACTTTAGACCTGATTGTAAAGTGAACCATGAACAAATGGCCAGAAATGAGCAAAGCCATTAAAGATAAAGTGAAGACTGAAGCAATTGGAGGGAGAAATTCTTGGCTAGAGGTACAGACCTGTCAGGGCGAATAGGGATCAATTTTCTTATTAATTTTTTGCTTCCAGGCAAACTGGAGAGTACAAAGATCGTACCTATAAAATTTTCCATGTCAGCCATGACCCCACCCAATGCCACAGCCCCCCTCACTGTTAAAGATGTTCAGCTAATGTAAATGTAAATGAGACTAAAGAATTGGTTCAACAAATCAAGCTCCCCCTGAATTAACCCCTTTTCCCTTCTACAGTATGTTGTGTTCCAGCCCAAGGGTTCTTTAGCTGAACACATAAATGAAGTTTCACAGCCTTCCAAATCTGCTCTGCAGGCCGTGCCCAGGTGCTAACATTGTTCTTCCCCTGTGCCCACGTAGGAATTCCTCCTGGCATTTAAGATCATCATCTCCCTCAAGCCTTCCTGTCAGAAAAAGAACAGCCCTAAGTGAAATGCTGCAGATCAGTGAGTTGGTAAACCAGCTATGGAAACAGTGTGTTACAGCTGATCAGACCTCTGAAAATATCCCACTTTGAAGATGTAAGAATGAGAGAGACACATCTGAATTAGGACGCAGAGAAGCAATTGGTATGTGGGCAAGTTCAGGTGACCTTTTTAAATGACAAGAATTTTTCACTTCCGATCTCAGAAACAGCTTTCAAACCAAGTTTTGGTAGAGAGGCTATAAATTATGGTAATAAAATAGAATATAGCCAAGAACTACTCAGTGCAACTTAAGTGCCTGGCACTGAACTACCATGAATATCATGCATGGGATCATGTAATCCCTTGAAACCACCCTAACAGGTTGGTATTATTTTTACCTAATTTAAAATGCAGATTGATGGGGCTTCAAAGCTTTTGTTCTTTCAACATTAGACCACATGGCTTCAAAATGAAGGCCAAAAACCAATGCAAAGAGAATGGGTGTAAAGGGAGCTACACTTTTGAGGACAGACTATATGCTGGGTGCTCTATCAAGAAAGATATTCATAGTGGTAGGAGTACTCTGTGTATCACTGTGGCCTGTGTAGGAAAATGGCTCACAGTGAGATTCAATTCATAAGAGAGCCTGATGTACTTCTCTCAGGTAAAATAGACTTCTGGGTGACAGGATCTGATTCTGATTGTTTAACAGTACTAAATTTATCCAGGGACAAAGCATTAATCAGGGAGATGGAATGGAGAATGTTCTGTATAAGAAATGACAGCTCCTGCTTGAAGGAAGAAAGGAGGGCTTGTGCATAATCTAGTGTTTTCAAATGGACCACAGAGCTAAAAGGACACATGGAATAGATTAGACAGAGAAAAGCATTTTAGATTTTGGAAATTTTAGATTTTAGATTATAGAAACCTCCAAATAATTGTGGACTATATATAGGGGTGTGGATTGGTAGACTCACTTGGAGGAATCAATACTTCGTTATTTATGTTATTTAATAGTAGACTGTTATTCTTTAACTTTTTATGAAAGAACTACAGTTGACCTTTGAGAAGTCTTACGGCAGTAAAACTGGTATAAACTGATGGTTGGCCTTACCAAGTTTAAATATTTGAAAAGGTATAATTCATGTAAATGTTTAGCCTTTTTTTCACTGTGCAAGGGCAAAACCTGCCTAGGCTGGTATTTACTTTTCTAATTAGAAAAGCTTGAGTGATGTGAACAATTAAGATAATACAATACCTTTACAAGATAATTAATCTTTTCTTTGTGACTCATCCTACCACATCCCAAGCTGATAATGTTATTTACCTCCCAGTTAAGGGTATGTTAGAATGTAATTGGAGCCATTTGCTTTGACTATCAGAGGAGAAAAGATCATGCAATTTGCATCTCATATATTTAGAAATTAAAACTGAAGGACTGACCACTTGACACCACAGAAGTTCCTGAAATGAAGCCTGCTGAGCTCAATTTGTTGTGGCTGCTAAATGAATCCTCTCTCCAATTTGAATGCATGATGAAACTCCTATTAGAACACTGCACTGTAATAATTGACAACATAATGAAACTGCCAAAGACAAAATGCAAATACTTCTCTACTGACCCTTCAGAACTGCATTCTGTACTTAGAAAGAAGCAAGTGCCTGTGCTAGACAAGTAACATTCCCCTTTTTAGTTCCTCCCCTCTATCCATCAGGGACCACAGAGACACTCTTTTGGACACCCATTCCTTTAGAATCAGACAGTTGAGAGTTGGCAGTCCATAGTAGGTTGCACAATTTGGGATAGTATATACATTGAACTACCAACAATATTTGAAAGCAACTATTATCTTCTATCACTGATGTTTTATGAAAGAAATGTATTTTTAGAACTAAAAAATGAGAAGGCTATTATCCCAGTGTAATAATTTTATAGACTAATTTAGCTTCATTAAGCAAACAAGCTATAATTTCTTTTTCCTGGATTTGCGTCTGATCTGTGGAACCTTGGTAAGGCATCAGCACTGATCTTTGGAAGGAAATCACTAAGCTACACACTGCCTTTTTTTTTTTTTTTTTTTTCATTTTTAATTAACCACTCAATCCACTATAATTTGGCCTCTGATCCTTTCAGGATCCATAATGAGTAATGTCTTTGGTTGCTGGCTCAATGGTCACTTGTCTCCTTTATGTAACTGGAGGTCCTAGCATTTGATACAAGTGATCTCTCCTTCATCTTGGAAAAGCTCCCTTCCTTCTGTTTCAAATACTCCACATACTCCTTGGAATTTATTCTGTGGAGTCATTTTTTTCTTACTCCTTCTGCAGTTTTGCACTTTATCATTGAAAGATTATTCTTCGGGGTTTTGTCCTAATTCTCTCTCTCTCTCTCTCTCTCTCTTTTTTTTTTTTTTTTTTTTTTTGTTTCTCTGCACACTCATCCTCAGTAACCTTGCTTATTCCTATGGCTTTAACTAATCACAAATGTTGACATTGAGGTGGCCCTTGCTTCTGAGTGTCAGATCCTCATCTCCGACCTTTAATATTGTCACTTGAATACCACAAAAAGCATTTCAAACTCTTTGAGTTCCCAAATGGAGCTCATATATCCCTATCCTCTTGTGAATGTGAGTAGAATTACTATTCTCCCATTGTCCAAGTTTTAAACCTAGATACCATCTTGACTCAATCACCAAGGCTTATTTTTCTGCCTCTGAAGTCAGGCTACCTTTACCTAGCACTTGGATTCCTTCAGTAGCTAGCTAGCCATGTTGTACTCCACTATTGTTTTCACCAAATCTTTCTGCTTACTGTAACCAGAACATGTTTTTAAGCTCACATCTGATGTTCCCCATGCTCTAATGGCTCCCCCATTACCTTTCTGATGATGCCCAGACTCCCTGATTTGACTTATAAAACCCTGTGCCACTCATGAACTTTTTCTTGCTTATATCTCCAGACGATTAATTATTCTATAATTTCTTTTTACTCACCTGCATTTAACATCAGACAACATTCAGTATTATTTCATACTCATATATGGTTATAATCAATGATTTTATTTTTCCTCAAACATTTTTGGAAACCAAGGGTATGTATTATAGAAGATTATTATGAGGCAATGAGATGGTATCTGTGATATTAGTCATGTTAGTGAACTACTTCCAGCCTCAGTTTCCTCATATGTCAGATGGAGAATATATTACTACCTACTTTTCTAGAATTGCTATTTGGATTGCATGAGATAATGGTCGTTAAGTGTTTAATACAATGAGTCTCATAGGGTTATTATAGTTTTTGAGTTTATGTATAAAGCATTTAAAGTAATATATAGTGCTCCCTGTAATTCTTCATACTTATATATAATCCTCCTCACATACTAAAAGTAAGCCTTATCTATTATTATCTGTCTTGGCCAATCTTACACTCCAAATAGGCAATAATAATTTCTTCCTCTTTGGGCTGTTCTCCCATCTAGAATGCATTCTTACTTCCCTCCTACTTGCTGATTGAAACTCCACTTATCTCTAGGTGAGTTAGTTTAGGTTCTTCCTTCTCCATGAAGCCTTCTCAGATGTCTGTTATTTCTTTGGATATTTTCTTTCTCAGAGCCCTCTTTCTTTTTTTTTTTTTCTTTTAGATTTTTTTTTTTTTTAAATCTAAAGGGAGAGGGAGTGGGAGAGGGAGGAGCAGATTCCCCACTTAGCAAGCAGCCCGACCCAGGACCCATCCTAGGACTCCAGGTTCATGATCTGAGCCAAAGGCAGATGCTTAACCAATTGAGCCCCCCAGATGCCCCAGGATTTTATTTATTTATTTGACAGAGCAAGGGAGAAAGAACAAGCGCACATGCACACATATGCCAGTGGGAAGGGGCAGAGGGGGAAGGAGAAAGATTCTGAAGCTGACTCTGCACTAGGAGCCTGACACAGGGCCTCAACGTGGGACTCTGTCCCAGGACTGTGAGATCATGGCCTGAGCCAAAAACCATGAGTCAGATGCCCAAATGACTGAGACATTCAGGTCTGCCTCTTAGAGCTCTTCTGATAATTAGTGTCATAATACATACACTGTCTTAGTTCTTAAATTGTCTTAGTTCTTGTGCATAAAAAACTAAGCCCCTTCAGCCATCTCAAGCTGCATCTTGTGGATGACTGAGTACACAGTTGAACTGATTTCAGAGTAGCCTCTACAGTCCATTATACTTTTCCTGCCCACCTTCCTATCTTCAGCAGGTATTTTCAGTAGCAATTTCTAGATCCTTATTTTGAATTATTAGTTAATGATGATTCTGCAATACATTTTTTAAGCACAAAAAATGAGAAATGACACATTGAAGTCTTCTCTTTTTCTTTTACTTAAAATTGAAAAATCTATATTCTGTAGTTTATTCCAAAACAAAAATTACACACTGCTTCCTGAATCTTACCCTCTTTGGATGTTTTCTAGGTTTGTGATTACTTTCCATTTTCAAAATTTCTGCCTGGAATAGTTTTACAGGTTTCACCGTTTCTTGGGAAAGGAGAGATTTTTCACTACCTTATTGGGATGACAAATGTAAGCCTGCAGCATAATATAATTTCATTAACCACATTAAATGTTCAGTATCTCTCTTCTGCACTGATCGCTGTGGTGGATAGATACTCTTACCAAGGAAAAATTAAAGGTGGGGCTCTTGAGGTGATGGAATGTGGGAGGAAAATTTTCTTGTACTATTTCCTCTTAAAATTCTGACTTTAGAAACTAAATCACATCTCCACTGTGGAATGAGGACTTCCTTTACATTCTATCTTTCTACACAAGTCAGATATTATAAATTTCTTATTTCTCTTTCTAAACTTCCTTATCCTCTTATTCACCATTAAGAATTCTCTTGGGAAGAATGGCTTTTAGGTAATACTTTGCTTTGCATCAAAACCAGAAATCTAATCAGAGAGAGTCCTAAAAAAATCATGCAAATATTCACTTGAATATAGATATTCATCTCTTGCTTTTTGCTAGGATTGTTTGTGGTTGGTTTCAGAAAAGATTTGGGACTTATACCATGCTATGGACTAAGAGCATTTTTCATTTTATGCCTCCATCCTTTATGCCTCCATCTTTTATCCTTTATTGATGTCTTTGAAAATAAAAAAAAGGAGATGAGCTTTTTTGGTGTGAGTTTTATATTATGCAGTTCTAGCTTTTGCACAGTGTCCAAAAGGACAAGGAGTTGTTTTAAAGATACACTTCAATGTAAAGGACATTGAAGAGGGGTGTGCGTGTGTGTGTGTGTGTGCATGTGTGTATGTATGTGTTTGCTGAGTGGGGGTCAGTATGCAGGCAGGGCACAGATAGGGCTCTACTTTCCACCCAAAAATAGGCAAAGCAACTTAAGTTTATTTTGTTGTACTCTTTAATATATTGACTCCTTCATAAGATTGTTAAAGAATTCTGCAGCAAACGTTTAAAAAGACCAAATTTAAGAAAAATAATTTCAGCTGATCAAAACAGCATGGGATGTGTTGTCTGTGACTTAGCATGCTTTTGATAACAGTTTCCTAAAAGGAATTAGCATTTTGAATTTTTCAGACAGAACTACTTAAAATGTGGACTAAGTCTGTTACTCCTATGGGGCTTTCTTCTGTAGCTGGTATGGTGATTACTCTGTCACTTCTTTAATATCTGCCTTTTAATGAAGGACATGCAAGTGTGCCTATGGAATTTTTGTATTAACGTCAGAGTGATTTAAGAATGGACCATATTAAAAGAGGAAAAAAACCTCTTTTCCAGATTCAGCCTTCTATTTAATTCTGTGGCTAACGATAGAGCTGAGATGCCAGCTTCTCCTCCAGGCATCTCCAGGACCTTTGGGATAGAAGCAAGCATAGCCATGTATAAATCAGTGTGTCCATTTCTGGGCCACCTGCTTAATTGGAAGCACTGACCGTAGGCCATTTCCTTGGGTAGGAATGATGAAGTCAGGGCTTCCAATAATTGCATCTGATTACTGCTTCCAGTGTGAAGATAGAGAATGAAGCAAAATGAATAAGCATCCCCATCCCATGTGGGTTTATTTAATGGCAGAAATCATGGAGGAAGGGATCTGTGGTTTGGTTTGAGATTCCTCTTTAATTTATTCTCAATACAGTAAGCAAAATATTTTATTTTCAAAGTAGAAAATGATTTTTAGTATCTTTATTGTAGTAACCTTATGTACAAACAGTGCAATGGGCAGAAACTGCATAAGTGGGAGTCTTCAGAATTCCCTTCTTGTCATAGTGAAGGGTTACCCAAACTTATATATAAGAAGATCTCAGATGAATTATGGAGTTCAACATAGATGACTGCAAGTTTCAAGCATATATGTGTTCCATTTGCATTAAAACACTCTTTAATATTTCAACTGAAATCAACAGGATACTTGGGCTGAGGTTTAAACCATTTGCATGCAAGTCTGATCCTTACATGCAATAGAGATAATAGTATCCTATTAGCAAAGAGTGAATTGTATTTAAACAATAATTGCAGACAAACCACATGTAAATCAATATCCAAAAAAGGCATCAAGCTCCATACACTATTGATTTTCTGCCATGTTTTTCTTTAGGTTAATGCTCTGTAAATATGATTTACAGTGAGGTTTTAATGAGTCACATTCTTTGGATATGATGAAATTTTATGGAAGTCAAAAAGGTTTAATTGTAGTAGTACTGAGCAACTTTAAAACTGTGACAATGAAATTACCACAAAACTGAATTGGTTCAAGAGAGCTGATGGACGATGCACATGCAGAAAATTTATAAATATCCTCTGTTAACCTGGAAACAATTATTAGTTTTTATAAAGTTATGTGTATTTTATATGAGGAAAGTCAGACAATTTTGTTATTTTAAAATATAACTTAAAAATATTAAACAGGGAAAGGGCTGAGACTAGAAGTTGTTGTATAGATACAACAAACTCTACATGGGATGAGGGATAAAAATAGCAGGAGAGCTAGTTATTAGGTGTGCATATCAATGGAATTCTGTGTGGAATTTGATATGATCTGAACTCATAAACTAATTTATGGAATTCTTGCCATAATGAATCCACAAGCTTAAAGACAGGTTTGTGCTAATTTTGACTTGGTGGGAGAATTAGATATCAAGTGAAGATGAAGAAACTGAACCACGCTTTAATACCAGGGGTTAGCAGAAATCTTGGGAAGTTCTCAGGTGTTGAATATCTGTATTAGAATAATTTTTATCACAATATGAAGGTCAAAAAGAGCCCAGCTGCTATCTGGGTTAAATTGAGTTGAATTAAAACATGTTGATACTTTACCCCCTTGTTAAAAACTATAGACATAAAAATGTTTCACTCTAATGAGATAAAACATTAAATTTTACCTATTTGATATATACATAGGAATATTCTAAATAAGGCTATATAATCTATATACGTAAGTGTACAGGAAGATGATTAATAAGGCTTTACCATTATTTTAGTTACTAACACTTGGTCTATCTGATAAAATCTCTTGTAATTAAGTGTAAAGAAAGAGTACTGAGTTTGATCACTTGACTCCAGGAAAAAAAACAGACTAGAGCTAAAATTAATTTAAATTTCTTTATTCTGTAAAGTGATAGACTGATTTTATAATAATATGCCTTTAGGTGACCTTCATTACATTGACTGTAACATAATATCTTTTTCTTTAAATGATTCTTGAAATATTTCTGGATGTGTGCAGTATAATCTCATGTATTAAAACTAAGGAAGAAAAGTAAGCAGTAATTAATGAAAGATGTTTATTCTAAAATAAAGTATATTTCTAAATCAATCATAAGACAAAGGCATCCTCAAATCAACTACTGGGTATCACAGAAAATAAGATTAAAAAAAAAATTGAAAAGAGAGAAAAAGCATTCCTTATTTGCAGATTGTATGATAATCCACATATCAACTCCAGGAAAATTTACAGATAAACTTTAGCATTAATTATAGAGTTCAACAAGTTTGCAAGATATGAGATATATTTATCAAAGTCATCAGTTTCCTATATACTAGAAATAACCAATTAGAAAATAATAGAGATACTAAGAAAAAAATAGTAAAAAAAGTATAAAAGATTATATCTAACAAAATATGTACCAGGGTTTTATGGATCAAATTATAAAGCACTTTGGGAACATAAAAGTAAAACTCGAAATCAATACTTCAAAGTGATTTCAGTCAAAATTACAGTTGGATTTTTTATAACACATAACCAATTTTAAATTTAACCACTTCATATGAAAGAACACAAAATGGAGTACATGCACATCTCCCTGTCTTCCACTAAATATAGCTCAAAAGCCTGTAAATGATAGATAGAGGAAACATTAAAAACTGTGAAAGTTAGAGAAGATAGACCAGCTAGGAACTTGGGACCTGATGAGCCATATGGCAGTGTGTTTCTGGAGTTTTCTTTTTGCTTAATGTAACTTGGACAGGGTAATAAAGAGACTTTTAACCTAGAAATACCAGTTGGTACAGACAGATTTTTAAAAAAAGTCTGCTCTCCTTAGGATTAGGAAAGGGGCAGCCTAGCAATGCAGAAGACTTTTATTTTATTAAATTTTATTTATTTATTTTAAAGTTTTTTTTAAAAGATTTTCTTTATTCACTTGACAGACAGAGATCATAAGTAGGCAGAGAGGCAGGCAGAGAGAGAGAGAGAGAGAGAGAAAGAGAGAGAGGAGGACACAGGCTCCCCGCTGAGCAGAGAGCCCAATGTGCGGCTTCATCCCAGACCCTGAGATCATGACCTGAGCTGAAGGCAGAGGCTTAACCCACTGAGCCACCCAGGCACTCTTATTTTTATTTATTTTTTAAGATTTTTTTTTTTTTTTAATCTCTATGCTGAATATGAGGCTTGAACTCACAACCCCAAAATCAAGAGTCACATGCTCTACAGACTAAGCCAGCCAGGCAGGATTCTTTTAGAGAACTCTACTCCAGCCAAAAACCCCCCAAAAACTGTGGTCCTACTCCTACTCCCATAAGCCACCAGAAAAGTAAAAACTAAAAGATTGCCAAGGCTGTGTGGAACAACCATATAGAACTTTCATCTGTTGTTGACGAGAGTGTAAGTTAAGTTAACCACTTTAGATAGCAATTTGGAAATACTTACTAAAGCTGAAGATGGAAATACACTTTAACATAGCAATTCTATGCTATATATATATTAGCATAGAATTAGGAAAGTATATATTCCTAGTTAATAAGTAATACTATGTCTAAGAAGACAAGTACAGGAATACTCTAGCACTTAAGGTGTGGTGGTTAATTTTAGGTGTCATCTTGACCTTGGGGTACCCACATATTTTGCTAAACATTATTTCTATGTGTGTCTGTGAGGGTGTTACAGAATGAGATTAGCATTTGAATCAGTTGATTGAGTAAAGCAGATAAATCACCCCAGGGTAGGAGGGCATATCATCCAATCTTTTGAACTCTTCAATAGAACAAAAAGGCAGGGAAAGGGAGAATTCACATTCGGCCTATTCTGCCTGACTACTTGAGCTAGGACATTGGTCTTCTCCTGTCCTTGGGCTGAGACATAAACTGTCATCTTGTGGTGTGTGTGTGCATGAAATGTATATATGTGTATTTGTGTGTGTATATATATATATATATATATATATCCAAAGATCAATCCTACTTCTATAGGATGGATTGATAGATAAATATACACACACACTATTGATTCTGTTTCTCTGGAGAACATGACTGGAAAAATTCATCTTTTTAAAGGGAGGATGTAAATGTATCAGTGCTTATCAACTGAAAAAATGCATGTATGAAATATTTAAACAAGGTAATATATAATACACCCATTATAATAAACTAGAACTATCAAGATACAGGTCTCAAAACCATATTGAGTAACAAAGGTGAATGTATATGCAGTACAACAGTATTTATGTAACACAAAGTCTATATATTTTTATGCATATATATCAATAATAGAAAATATGTATATGATTATATTATGCATGTAACAAGAAATAAATCAAATTTAGAAGGTGTTAGAATATTATTGAGGAATGTTATTCAGATGCCTTTACTTAGATCTGCAATGTTTAAGTTCTTCAAAAATAATCTAAAATGGAATTTCTGATCAGGTGAATAACTTACAAGATTCCAAACCAGGAATAATGTAAATCCTGGACATGGTGCAAAAGGCAAATTTTGAAGGCCATAGGTAGTGAACAGAGGAGACAGGCTCTGATGAACAAAGCATGCATGGTATAGGGGGGTTGAGAAGCTAAAAAAAAAAAAATTTCTAGTCTTTACAGTTTTAAGGCAGAACAAAGTGCAATAAGTATCATGTGGACAATGTGATAGAACTCTGGTGGAAGCCATGACAGCTGAAAGGGGTGACAGAATTCCAGAAGGAAAAGAACTAGAGAGATAATCAGTTCTATTTTATGCACATCTCTGCCTAACTCCTGCACCCAAAATTTGTGAGATAGATACAAAGAAGTTCAACTTAAAACAAGAGACCTGAACTGAGAACAAAACAATTGTCCCTGAAATAGTGTGAATAGTTCAAATCCAGTCAATAAAATTCCTAGAAAAAATAAAAGAAACTATACTCATAGAAGAAAAGTAACAGAATCTAAAATATCTGCCATTTAAAATACATAATGTTAAGGATATAAACCAAAATTACACAACATACAAAGAAGCAAAACAAAAAAACCATATTCTCAAATGAAATCAACCAAGTTCAACCCTGAGATGAACCAGATATTGAAAAGAGCAGGCAAGGATTTTAAAGCAGCTTTAATAACTGACTTAAATGAACTATGAGAAAATATGCTTATAATGAAAGAGAAAATTTAGCCAGTAAATAGAAGTGTCATCTGAAATTGAAAAAAAAAAAAAAATTGACTGGATGGACAGCCACATGGAGACAACAAAGAAAAGAGTAATTGAATTGGAAGACAGAAGAGTAGAAATTAGCCAAGATGAGGAACATAGAAAATGAGACTTAAAAGCATGAAGATGAAGCCTGCTAGTTAATGTCAAGTATTTCAATAGGTGGGGGCACCTGGGTGGCTCAATCAGTTAAGTATCTGACTCTCAGCTCAGGTCTTGATCCTCAGGGTCATGACTTTGGGCCCCACACAGACTCCCAACAGAGTGTGGAAAAAAATTTTTTTTCAATAGGTGTATGACTGAAATATCAGGAGAGATTGATTAGAACAAAACAAACATTTGAAGAGTAATTGAATAATATTTTTCAAAGTTAATGGAAAAAATGTACTGATAAAAGAAGCTTAACAAGTATCAAAGACAATAAACACTATGGTTTATGCCTTATGCTGAGGCACAATATAGTGAAACTGCTGAAAGCTAAAGTTAAAGAGCATACATTGAGAGTAACAAGAGCAAATGACAAATGAGCAAAACCAGTATAAGCAAAAAAGCATAAATACAGAAAACCCCAAGAACATTGCATGAGGGAGATCAATGTGTCAACTACTATCTGACTTCTCTCACAAGCCATGGAGACCAGGAGGGAGTGGAACATCATTTAAGCACTTTGAATAAATCAGCTCACTGACTTCTGGCTTTCAAAGGTTCTGATGAGAAATCTGCTGATAATTTTGTTAAGGACCCATTTATATGTGACAAGTCACTTCTCTATTGCTGCTTTAAATATTCCTTTGGTCTTTCTGAAGTTTGATTATGATGTGTTTTGGTGTGGGTCTCTGAGTTGATCTTACTTAGAGTTTATTGAACTTCTTGAATGTTCATGTTCATGCTTTCATCACATCTGGGGAGTTTTCAGTCATTATTTCTTTAAACATTCTCTCTGTTCCTTCCTCTCTCTTCTCTTGGGTCTGTCACAAGGTATATGTCAGTGTGCCTATGGTGTCCCACTTGTGGCTTAGACTCTTAACATTTCTTCGTGTTTTTGTTTCTCTTCCTTTGCCATGATGATTTCCATTGCCTTTTCAGTTCATTGAATCCTTTTCTGCCTTGTCTAATCTGCCTTTTAATTTCTGTAGTGAAATTTTTCATTCATGTTATCTATTTTTCATCTCCAGAATATCTTTTTGGTTTCTTCTTACATTTTCTGCTACTGCACTGATAGTTCCATTTTGTTCATACATTATTTCTTGACTCTTTCTGTATCTTCCTTTAGTTCTTTGAACATCTTTAAAGCAGTTCCTTTAAATGATGGTAGGTCTACCATCAGGTCTTTTTCAGGAACAATTCCTGTTGGTGTATTTTTTTTTATTTTGAATGTGTCATTTTTCCCCCTTTGTAAATCTTGTGGATTAAAAAAAAAAACCCTACATAATCTAATAAATTTTGTGTTTAATTATGGAAATTGTATTCTAGCCCTTCCCCAAGGTTGGCCATTTTGGGGGGATTCTTTTGGTTTATTGCCTTCTTTCCTGGCTGGCTGGCTGCCTGTCCTCCTTCCTCCCTTCCTTCCCTGTACCAAGGATAAGTCTTAGGTATAAATTTAAGATCTTTTTAAGTCTTCTCTGAGCCTGTTCTTTCTGTGGGCATGTGTGGTAGCATTCTAAATTTCCTAGTATATGAACTTGCTTTTAAGTGTCCTGGTCTATAATGTCTGGCTCCCAACAGAAATAACAAAAATAAAGGGTGTGGGAAGGAGGAGCAATGACCTTTTCAATTTCCTGGAATTTACTCTATCCAGAGAGTGAGAGGGCTTGCAACAATGGAGGGAGGTTCAGAAACAATGGTTGCCTGTCTCTTGGTCTGAACCTTAGGTAAGAAGCAGCAATCAGTGATCAGAGCACATACTCCTGGTATTTGAAGGACAAAGTCTTTTTTGTCCACCTTGGTCCCTAAAACTATATATAAACTGCTCTTGGAACTCATGCATAGGACTCTGTCATGGGGTTGGGGATAGTTAACTACTACTTGTACAAAGGGGGATAAGTAACTACTACTGTACAAAGCACTGAAATTAAATATAGCTGACCATCTAACCCTTTCTCTATAGGTTGTAAGCCTTCAACAAAGCCCAGAGATCCAAAATAGTTACATCAGAGTGATTCTGCTAGTACAGTTATTGTCTAGGTGGGGACACAGACAGATTCCTAATATTTTCAACTCTGCCACTTTCCCAGAGTCCTTAAATTGTCATGTCATTGAATTGACCTCATGAAAGCCCTGATTCCAAAATAGAATGAGTAAAAGCATAGGCAAGAAAATTCTGGTAATTTAGGTCTGTAAACAGACCTTATCCTCTCTCATCCTCAGAAGAGAGGAGCATTTAAGACTACCTTTATGGGATTGGATTTAACACTTTTTTCCCCCTCACTATCATTCAGTGATAACAGCTTATCATTAAAGAGTTTTGAGCTGTGCCCTTAAGGTATTGTTAGGACATTTGGTAAAAACTTAGTCGAGAAATTTGGCATAAAGATAGTAATGCTTTGGAAACATCAGAAGTTTTAAAAAAGAGAATGAACAAATCAGTTCAAATATACCTCTAAATGGTTACTTTTTTTTTCCCTTCAGCAATAAATAGGATCTTTAAAAATATACATATACACATTGAAGAAGTAGGCAAACTTTGAATGTGTGTAAATTTTAAGTATTTGTCTAGCCATCCATAGTATTTTGGATTTTTATTTCATTGTATACACAATATGAATTTGAGACATCGTTTGAAATTTTAGTTGAACATGGGCAGAGTAATCAACAATACCTAAAACAGAGTAAATATGTAATATATATCAAAGGGATAGATGAGTGACTGATCCATTTTTGTAGCTTTTGGTGTTAAACAAATATTTGTTTTGAACTTAAGCATCATTTCAACATCATTTATGTGATTCGGTTACTTTGGTAATCTGGAAGGCTGCGGGGGTCATGAATGAAAGAATGAGAAAGAGAAAGATAAAATCAAATCAACAAAGGACAACTGCAAAGAAAAATACCCAATCACATTTTTTTTCACATTGTTTTCCAAGATCCCTCTTTCTTATTAATAAAATAAATCACGAAGAACACCATTTATATATGCCTGTGACATCTAAATGGTAGGAGACAGAATCAAGGGAAAGCTATAACATCTATCCAGATTTATAAGTAATTTGGAGTTCTATCAGAAAAGCCACACTGTATTTTCACATATTTTTCAAGGTCACTGTGTTAATTAATTGCATTCAGCCTGGTATATCATTGCAATAAAATGCTAAGATTGTACATTTCTACTCCTAAATTATCAATGACGGCTAATTTTCTGAGAATATTTGAAGGGGATTTAACCAATTTGGTTTTTTATTTTTTGTTTTTTAAATTCTGTTTCTTTATGACAGGTATGATTTAAGATTGTACTTCTTTTCAATTTCTTTACATTGAAGTGACTGCACCATGTGGGAAAAATCCACCTGACTGTGACTATAAATGTCAAGCAACACAACTCAACTACTTTTCTCTGTGGAATATTGTTGCTCTCTTCTTTCTTTCAAGTCAAGACTTTCTATGAACTTATGTGTAAATAGCTTTGTATTTTATGTCCTTCCTTTATTTTCTGAATTTTCTAAAAAAAAAATTTCGGTTGGTAAACCATGAAGTTATAGTTGAGAGAATTTTTCACCATGAATAATGTTAAATGTCCTTTCCACAGAGAAATATTGTCAGGAAGTCTGGGGATCTCACCATAGTTTAGAGAACATAAAATTAGAATGGTACTAGTTATCTGGACACCTGGTTACCTGACTATGGCCACACTGATTTTTCAGTTTCTCTGAACAGCAGAATTCTCTCTTACCTTAGGGCACCTGCATATACTGTTACCTGCTTTTGATTGCGGTTGTTGTTTTTTAACAGTATATAATTGTACTTTTATTTTTTTTAAGTGTCAAACTTTTATTTTTAATTTTTAATTTTTTTATTGACACATAAATGTATTATTTGTTTCAAGGGTACAAGTCTGTGATTCATCAGTCATATGCAATTCATAGCACTCATAGCACATACTCTCCCCAGTATCCATCACCCGGCTACCCCATCCCTCCCACTCCCCTCCTCTCCAGCAACCCTCAGTTTATTTCTTAAGATTAAGAATCTCTTATGGTTTGTCTCCCTCTCTAGTTTCATCTTGTTTCATTTTTTCCTCTCTTCCCCTATGAGCCCCCTGCCTGCCTTTTCAAATTCCACATATCAGTGAGATCATATGGTAATTATCTTTTTCTGATTGACTTATTTCACTTAGAATAATACCCTCTAGTTCCATCCACATTGTTGCAAATGCAAGATTTCATTTTTGATGGCTGCATAACATTCCATTGGGGTGTGTGTGTGTGTGTGTGTGTGTACACATACATATATACCACATCTTCTTATCCATTCATCTGTTAATGGACATCTAGGTGCTTTCCATAGTTTGGCTATTGTGGACATTGCTGCTGTAAACATTGGGGTGCATGTACCCTTTCAGATCACTACATTTGAATCTTTGGGGTAGATAACCAATAGTGCAATTGCTGGGTTGTAGGGTAGCTCTATTTTCAACTTTTTGAGGAACCTCCATACTCTTTTCAGAGTGGCTATACCAGCTTGCATTCTCACGAACAGTGTAGGAGGGTTCCCCTTTCTTTGCATTCTCGCCAACATTTGTCCACCTCACACCAGTCAGAATGGCTAAAATTAACAAGTTAGAAAACCTGTCCTTTTTGTCTTCAGAACTTCTCATGGCTTTCCTTCCCCCTCAGGCTTCAGGGCTCAGATTAAATCTCATCACATTAAGGACATTTTTCTGACTACCTTATCTAAAGTAAATTCCCTGTTACTCTTTGTTAGACCCTTATTTGTTTCCTTTATAGCTGTTGTAACACTCTATACCTGTTTTATTTGTTGAATTATTTTTATTTTCTATTTTTGGTCTTTTACACAAGAATACCAATTATATCAGGTTAGGGACCATACCTAACCAATTTATTATTTTTATTCCCCAACAACTTGTCTGGTTTCATACATACAGTAAATCCTAAATAAATCTTAACAAATTAGTAAGTAAAGATGAAAAGAAATGCAATCAACTCATTTAGAGAGGCATTTGAAGAGTGGTGGGTAGGTAGATTTTGATTTCATTTTTATTTGCTCAGATAGTTTTACATATTTACGTGAGTCAAAATAGAGTAGATGATACTAAAATAACAACCAACTCTATGGCATAAATCTCAAAGATTATGTCTTTCTACCATGAAGCCCATTTTGAGCCTGGGAAACAGTCCATGTGCTTGTCACATGTTGGGGCGCCTGGGTGGCTCAGTGGGTTAAAGCCTCTGTCTTCAACTCAGGTCATGATCCCAGGGTTCTGGGATCGAGCCCCGCATTGGGCTTTCTGCTCGGCAGGGAGCCTGCTTCCCTTCCTCTCTCTCTGCATGCCTCTCTGCCTACTTGTGATCTCTGTCTATCAAATAAATTTTAAAAAGTCTTAAAAAATTTTTTTAAACACATGTAGCATTGTGCATTCATATAAACACATGCTTACATGATTGCAGTGGCAGAAGAATAGAAAGGGATAGAGAACTAGAAAAGTAATGTTTCTATCTGAAAGTTATATATGTGGCTTTCCACATTTTATTGGTCAGAGCATGTGGTATGGCCATACTTTGCTTCAGTAGGGTGAGACAGTATAGTCCTACCATGTATCTAGAAGGAGATAAGAACCAGGTAGCAGGATGTCTACCACACTGAACAAATTGGATAACATACTCTGCAGAGCTCATTCTTTCATTTAGTCCATGAAAAACTACTGTGTGCCTTGAGAGATATGTAGGGGCAATAGATTTCTTATCCAGCCTTCCATATTTTCTCTGGTCACTAGAGAACCACTGAAGTACTGCTGAAGTAGTGTTAACTTAAATTATGCAGTCCATTACAGTTAAGTATAATACAGAGTGATGATACACAGTGATTAAGTAATATAATGAGTAATAACACAAGTAAGAGCTCTATTAAATCAACCAGATATATGCAACTCATAAAGTTTGTAGTTTTCCTGGAAAAAATGATGGTCTATTCTTTCCAATTAATTTTGCTGTGAACTTAAAATGGCTATAAAAAATAAATTTTTAAAAATTGTGAATGAAAAAACTAACATTTACTGAGGGGCCCTAAAAATAAGAAAAAGAAAACCCTCCTGTAGCACAGAGGGGAAATTGCATAAATAAAAGTTGATTTAGAATTGGCTTACACATAGAAGAGAGGACCACACAAATGTAAGATTACATAGTAAGGGGCAGGTTACAAGGTAGTGGAACTGAATGACTTCCAGAACAATTGGAATTGTATTTCGTAATCAGTGAGAAGTCACTGAAGGAAAGATGGAGTAAACATTATGCAAATCAGACTTTAAAAATTGAGTGATCACTACCAACTCATTTAGCTATAAAGTGAAAGAGTTGGGGTTTGAACTAGTGGACCTAAATACAAACATCTCCGTCCTTAATACTACTTTATATTGTGTCTCAGATTGAAGGAGATGGAAACTAAAGTTGGAAGAATATTCTAGAAGTATCATGATAAAGTAATTGAAGGCTAGCCATAGAATATAAAGAAAAAAGATCTCTCAAAGCAGTGTACAACTTAGTATATCCAGTCATTTCTAAGAAAACAAAAAGTAACCAAATTCTCTTTAGTAAATAAAATATATTCAGAATATTTCATCCCAAAGCAACAGAATACACATTCTTCTCTAGTGCACATGGAACATTCTCCAGAATAGATCACATCCTCGGTCCTAAATCAGGACTCAACCGGTATCAAAAGATTGGGATCATTCCCTGCATATTTTCAGACCACAATGCTCTAAAGCTAGAACTCAACCACAAAAGGAAGTTTGGAAAGAACCCAAATACATGGAGACTAAACAGTATCCTTCTAAAGAATGAATGGGTCAACCGGGAAATTAAAGAAGAATTGAAAAAAATCATGGAAACAAATGATAATGAAAACACAACGGTTCAAAATCTGTGGGACACAACAAAGGCAGTCCTGAGAGGAAAATATATAGCGGTACAAGCCTTTCTCAAGAAACAAGAAAGGTCTCAGGTACACAACCTAACCCTACACCTAAAGGAGCTGGAGAAAGAACAAGAAAGAAACCCTAAGCCCAGCAGGAGAAGAGAAATCATAAAGATCAGAGCAGAAATCAATGAAATAGAAACCAAAAAAACAATAGAACAAATCAACGAAACTAGGAGCTGGTTCTTTGAAAGAATTAATAAAATTGATAAACCCCTGGCCCGACTTATCAAAAAGAAAAGAGAAAGGACCCAAATAAATAAAATCATGAATGAAAGAGGAGAGATCACAACTAACACCAAAGAAATACAAACTATTATAAGAACATACTATGAGCAACTCTACGGCAATAAATTTGACAATCTGGAAGAAATGGATGAATTCCTAGAAACATATAAACTACCACAACTGAACCAGGAAGAAATAGAAAGCCTGAACAGACCCATAACCAGTAAGGAGATTGAAACAGTCATTAAAAATCTCCAAACAAACAAAAGCCCAGGGCCAGACGGCTTCCCGGGGGAATTCTACCAAACATTTAAAGAAGAACTAATTCCTATTCTCCTGAAACTGTTCCAAAAAATAGAAATGGAAGGAAAACTTCCAAACTCATTTTATGAGGCCAGCATCACCTTGATCCCAAAACCAGACAAGGATCCCACCAAAAAAGAGAGCTATAGACCGATATCCTTGATGAACACAGATGCGAAAATACTCAACAAAATACTAGCCAATAGGATTCAACAGTACATTAAAAAGATTATTCACCACGACCAAGTGGGATTTATTCCAGGGCTGCAAGGTTGGTTCAACATCCGCAAATCAGTCAATGTGATACAACACATCAATAAAAGAAAGAACAAGAACCATATGATACTCTCAATAGATGCTGAAAAAGCATTTGACAAAGTACAACATCCCTTCCTGATCAAAACTCTTCAAAGTGTAGGGATAGAGGGCACATACCTCAATATCATCAAAGCCATCTATGAAAAACCCACCGCAAATATCATTCTCAATGGAGAAAAACTGAAAGCTTTTCCGCTAAGGTCAGGAACACGGCAGGGATGTCCATTATCACCACTGCTATTCAACATCGTACTAGAGGTCCTAGCCTCAGCAATCAGACAACAAAAGGAAATTAAAGGCATCCAAATCGGCAAAGAAGAAGTCAAATTATCACTCTTCGCAGATGATATGATACTATATGTGGAAAACCCAAAAGACTCCACTCCAAAACTGCTAGAACTTATACAGGAATTCAGTAAAGTGTCAGGATATAAAATCAATGCACAGAAATCAGTTGCATTTCTCTACACCAACAGCAAGACAGAAGAAAGAGATATTAAGGAGTCAATCCCATTTACAATTGCATCCAAAACCATAAGATACCTAGGAATAAACCTAACCAAAGAGACACAGAATCTATACTCAGAAAACTATAAAGTACTCATGAAAGAAATTGAGGAAGACACAAAGAAATGGAAAAATGTTCCATGCTCCTGGATTGGAAGAATAAATATTGTGAAAATGTCTATGCTACCTAAAGCAATCTACACATTTAATGCAATTCCTATCAAAGTACCATCCATCTTTTTCAAAGAAATGGAACAAATAATTCTAAAATTTATATGGAACCAGAAAAGACCTCGAATAGCCAAAGGGATATTGAAAAAGAAAGCCAACGTTGGTGGCATCACAATTCCGGACTTCAAGCTCTATTACAAAGCTGTCATCATCAAGACAGCATGGTACTGGCACAAAAACAGACACATAGATCAATGGATCAGAATAGAGAGCCCAGAAATAGACCCTCAACTCTATGGTCAACTCATCTTCGACAAAGCAGGAAAGAATGTCCAATGGAAAAAAGACAGCCTTTTTAATAAATGGTGCTGGGAAAATTGGACAGCCACATGCAGAAAAATGAAATTGGACCATTTCCTTACACCACACACGAAAATAGACTCCAAATGGATGAAGGACCTCAATGTACGAAAGGAATCCATCAAAATCCTTGAGGAGAACACGGGCAGCAACCTCTTCGACCTCTGCCGCAGCAACATCTTCCTAGGAACAACGCCAAAGGCAAGGGAAGCAAGGGAAAAAATGAACTACTGGGATTTCATCAAGATCAAAAGCTTTTGCACAGCAAAGGAAACAGTTAACAAAATCAAAAGACAACTGACAGAATGGGAGAAGATATTTGCAAAC